>NC_081407.1:431796229-431911229 GCF_030272615.1 Cryptomeria japonica
AAAAAAGAGAGTTATATGCCCAACGCTAACCCACATATTTAAATTTCTTATTAATTAGAGAAGAGATTTCAAAGGGAACCTCCCCTTGATGAGAGGAGAGATTAATTTCTCATTATAGCTGTGAGTGAATCATATATTTTGTCATTGGTACGCTAGTGACAAAATATTCACCCAATAGTTTTTTGGTGACTCTACTGGGGAGCGATGTGCAACTGGTATTTTTCCCTTTGGGTTGCAGTGCTCTTTTCATTGTAATATCCATTTTGGTGATTTTCTCAAAAATCACAATCTGGCTGATCAAAGTTACACTCGTGGGCAATGATTAGTGGGAGTTGTTGATCCTACTTTTGAGTTTTTGCAGTGACATAATTTTCCTTTTGTGACACCTCCATGGACGTGTTCTCCTTTGCAGCGACACGAAGTTTTCCTCCTTCTGTATGATGATCTCCCGTACCAAGTGAGGACTCAAGTTTGCAAGTCTTATTTGTTCCACTTGCAAGTCATTTTGTAATACCATCATATAATCCGTTAAGGATGGTTACTGCTAGACCTTGGGGTACTGCTTTTGGTCTCTTGAACTTGACCACACCTTTGCATGAACTTCCCAAATGCACGCGAAAAAATTTACCCAAATTTTTGGGGGATGGTTCTCAACACCCAGACGAACACATTGCTGCCTTCTACATCGCCTGTGGAGTCCTAGATGTTGATCATGAAGACGTTTCGGTGAGATTGTCCATTGAGACTTTGCATGGAGCTGCTGCTGATTGGTTTTATCATCTTCTGGATGATTGTATCACAAATTGGGCAACTCTTAGAACATTGTTTGAAGCAAGGTTCAAGTTTGACGAAGATGATCACGCGTTGCTAGCTTAGTTAACTCAAATGAAGAAAGAACGTCGAGAAGCTATGCGTGAATTTATAGAAAAGTTCAACATATTGCACAATCGCATTCCAGTTACTTCACGACCAACAGTTGGAAACTTGAAATGCCTCTTTATCAACGCTCAATTGCCAGAGGTGAGCTTTCTTTTGCAAAGGAATAATCCTACAAATTTGGCCACTGCACAACAACTGGCTATATTAGTTGAAGATGATCTTATCCTTGCCGGTAAGATAAGGAGAGATCCTAACAAGGTTAGGAATAATCAAATTGTTGATTCACTTATTCCTTTAATGAATTTTGTTGATCCCATGATACAAAAGTTAGCAAATGAGTTGTTAGCACTTAAGAAGCAAATTTCCTCACAAGGAAATACTTCTTATCATGATGTTCCAAGAAGGAATTATCAAAATAATGCTTCCAATTACACCATGCGTAATCAGAATAAATCGCTTCCCGCTCTAGAGAGGCTTGTTTCAGAAGCACCACCCCAAAATTCAGCTACAGGATATTATGAAGTTGAACAGAATGATCTTCCCCCTTTTGGTGAAGAAGATGCTAATTTGCATCAAGAAGATGATGCAGAGCTGGCTAGTGACTCTAATATCAGGTTTATGCAATATCAAGAAGATGATATGTCAGGCACACGTGATGGGGATGTCTTTGCAGTATTCACCCGTTCGCAAGCATAGGCAACCCAGCCACCTGTCATTGTGAAGAGAGATGATCCTATTCAAATCAAGGATTCTCAACATTTGCTGATTTCTATTGCGAAGTGTGGGACTCCCATACCAAATCCTACAAAAGACAATGCTATCTCAATGGACGCCACGAAGGATAAAAGTGTAAGTGATTCTTCGACTGCTGTCAATTTTTCTGCACCTATCAATTCTTATACACCTGCATCAAAGACTAGTGTACCTAATATTTTAAGTTCTCAAAATGAGAACCCAAATAAATCTTTGATGAATTTCTTTCAGTCATTTGATATTTTGGACCATGCTAAGAAAATAAAAATAAAAATGTTTGAGGCTGAATTTTTGAGATTTAATCCAGATCAATTTGACCGTTTGGTCAAGTTTGTTAAAGAAAAAGATACTACCCCTAGTAATCTTCCTAAGTCTAACTTACTTCAAAATAACTTAGTAACTTCCCCTTCTCCAGTAGAGAAGATAGAACCATTTTATATCTCTTTGTTGATAAATGGTTATAAGCTTAGTAACCATGTAATCGATTCTGGGGCATCTAATAATGTTATGCCATCAAAATTTGCCAATGCCCTTGGCTTAACTTTGACCAAAACATTTGGAAGATGTTTCTCTATGGATAAAAAGCAAGTCCCCTTGATAGGTCAGATCAAGGACACGCAGTTTGCTTTTGCTTCATTCCTAGAAAAGAAGATAAAGATGACAGTACTGGTAGCCGATGTGTCGGATTCCTATGGTCTATTATTGGGAAGAAATTTTTCCAAAGATGTGTGGGGTGAGTTAAACATGTATATGACTGAGGCTCGTATTCCTGTTAAAGGAGTTATCCAAAAGTTGCTTCCAGAAAAAGAATCAAAATACACCATTGTCAAGTCTAATGATCAGCGGGCACAGATTCTTTTCGAATCGTCAGGTGTGGGTAATTATTTCCTGCATGTTGATGATGGTTTAGAGGTGGTTCCTGAGAGTGAAGATGCCATTCCACTCAATGATATTCCAGTTGATTGTGAAAGTATTGTTACGGAATCAAAAAGATCTTCAACTTCACAACAAGAAATTCTTGATTTTGATACCGTCAGCATTGGTAGTCCAGATGATGTTTGGACACAAGAATTTGATGGTAGTTGTTCTTCTACTGGATCAAGAGTCAATGTTGTGTTAGTTTCTCCTAATGGAAATTTCTTCCCTTTCTCCTGCAAATTACAGTTTGGTAACACAAATAACATTGCCGACTATGAATCTCTTCTTTGGGGGATGAATGTTTCCCAAAGGAAGGGGATTAAAAATTTACATGCTCAAGGAGATGCTGAGTTGATAGTTTGTCAGGTCAGGAACATATATCAGATGAGGAGCGATAGGCTACGACACTATCGTAACCTTGTATGGGATCTAATAGAGGCATTTGATGCTTTTGATATATCTATGGTTTCCCATGAATTTAATGATAGGGAAAACTCATTAGCAGTATCAACAACCTCTTTGGTTTCTCGCAGAGATTTTTCGGGATCAACATATATTGTTGAATTGGTTTTTCGACCAAGTGTTCTTGACAACTCTGATCATTGGCAAGTGTTTAATGACGATCATCATGTAATTAATTTTTTTGCAGATGGCTGACTATTTTGATGATCTATATTTTGAAGGTAGTCATTGCCCTTCAAAGGATGTAATTGAAAGTATTGATGCATAAACGGGAGAGAAATTTTTGCAATTAAAAGGGAACAAGATCCCTAAGGGTCTAGTTTCTTTAGAAAAGCTTTTTGACAAACATGACCATTATATTAAAAAGCAACAAAGATCAGCTACAGGATCAATGGAATATGAACAAGCAAACATCAGAACTGAAGGCAATCCAAAAATGATCAACATTGGAAAGTGTTGTTCACAAGAAGAAAGGCATAAATTTGTTACATTATTGCAGCAATATGTTAACATCTTGGTCTACTCCTATGAAGATCTAAAGTCTTTTCGTCCCGAAGAACTCCATCATGACATTCCATTAAAACTGGGTATTACGCCTTTCCGTCAGAAGCAAAGGCAATACAACCCAAAGATCTCTAATACTATCTTTGCTGAAGTTCAAAAGATGTTGAAAGTAAGGATAATCTTCCCCATTCATCATTCTTCTCGGATAGCCAATATTGTACCTGTACGTAAGACGAATGGTGAGATCCAGATATGTATTGATTTTCAGAATTTGAATTAGGCATTCTTAAAAGATAACTACCCTTTACCTGGCATGGATCATGTCCTACAAGCTGTTACTGGATCAGAGATGATGTCCATGTTGGACGGGTTTTTAGGATACAATCAAGTGGAAGTTCTTGAAAAAGATCGACATAAAACTGCATTTACCACACCTTGGGGCACTTTTGCATATCACAGAATGTCTTTTGGGTTGATAAACGCAAGAGCAACTTTCCAACGCGCGATGGACTTGGCCTTCCGAAGTTTCCTTGGTAAGTTCATTGTAGTCTATTTGGATGATTTGACTATTTATTCTAAGAAACGTCAAGATCATTTCTATCGGCTTGCAACAAGTTTTGAGTAAGTGTCGTCAGCATGGAATTTCCCTCAATCCCAAGAAATCTGTTTTTGGGGTTACTGAAGGTAAGTTACTTGGGCATATCGTTTCAAAAGAAGGTATAAAATTGATGCTAAAATAGTGAAACCTATTCGTGATCTTTCCATGCCAACAAGTAAGACTGTTGTTCATTCTTTCTTCGGCAAAGTAAATTTCTTGCGAAGATTTATTCCAGACTTTGTTGAACAAACTCATCATATAGTTAACATGATGGAAGGAAATTCTCTTTTCAGGTGGACTCCCGAAGGAAAGAAAGATTTCTATCAAATCAAGGAGGCCATGGTGAACACCCCAATCTTGGTATGCCCTGATTATACAAAAGAGTTTATCATGTATAGCTATGCATCAAATCATACCCGCTCGGCCATACTAATGCAGAAAAATCATAAAGGTGTAGAATCACCTATTTCATTCATGAGTTATCCGCTAAAGGCTCATGAGTTGAAGTACTCAGAAATGGAGAAGCATGCTTTTGTCATGGTAAAAGCGGTGAAACATTTTAGGTTTTATATTCTGAATTCATATGTAATCGTTTTTGTTCTTGATGTTGTTGTCAAGTCAATTTTGATGCAACAAGAGTTTGGAACTAAAAGGGGCAACTGGGTTGCCAAGATTCAGGAATATGATATTGAAATCAAGCCCACTAAGTTGGTTCATGGAAAAGGTCTATGTCAGTTGATAGCTGACAACAAATCAATTGATGAAGTGGTGCTAGAAAATGAAGGTATGAATCAAGATCTTCCCAAGGTTCTATTTGTCAACACCACCGATGAGTGGTATTCCAACTTGGCATATCTCTTAACATATGGAGATTGTCCTGCACACCTGTCATGTAATGAAAGGTGAACCCTGAAGCTTAAAGCGGTAATTTTTGTCCTATGGGACAATGGTTTGTATAAGAAAGGTCTAGATGGTAATTTCTTGCGCTGCATGGACAAACAACAAGAAGTAAGACTACTTCAAGCTTTTCGTGATCTTGCTTGTGGTGGACATTTTTCTGCCCTTGTTACTGCACACAAAATCTTGCATGATAGATACTATTGGCCAACATTGTTTAAGGACACATACAGTTGGGTTCACAAATGTGAGCAATGTCAGCAATTTGTGGGTAAGCCTAAACTAGTTGCACTCCCTCTTAAACCATTTGTAATTGAAGAGCTCTTTCAATAGTGGGGATTGGACTTCATCGGACCTATCAATCCAACATCTAGTATAGGTCACATATACACTCTCACAGTGACAAATAACTTCACCAAGTGGGTGGAGGCAATCCCAACCAAGCAATCTACCTCGGCGGTGGTTTGTCAATTTTTGATGGAAAACATCGTTTCAAGGTTCGGTGTTCCTCATAAGATAGTAGCCGATAATGCTTCATGTTTTTCATCTTATGAGATCATTGACTTTTTCTTTGACCATGGTATTACTCTTTCATAATCATCTGACTATTACCCGCAAGGAAATGGTCAGGTCGAGTCAAGCAACAAGAATCTGGTTACTATTATGAGGAAGCTTGTTGATGAGAGACAACAGACTTGGCATAAAGCTCTTTATGATGCGCTATGGGCAGATCGTATAACTCCAAAAAGAGCAATCAATATGTCACCTTTTCAACTTCTGTATGGGTTGAATGCCAAGATTCCAATCACTATGGAACTTCCAGCATTAAAGCTTGCCAAGGCCATTGAAGATGAAACCTATCAAGATTCATTGGATAAGAGGATTATGTTTCATTCTTAGTTGGAAGAAATAAGAGCAGAAGTGGTTGATAGGATTGCTACACACCAAAGCCAAGTGAAGGTGTTGTTTGATAAGAAAACAACTTCCCGTGAGTTCTCAATTGGTGATCAAGTCTTGTTATGGGACAAGAGGAGGGAACCAAAGGGTTTGCATGGAAATTTGACTCCTTATGGAGAGGTCCCTTCACTATTCATGAAATATGTGGCGAGCATAGCTACTTACTTGCATATGCGGATGGTACCTCATTCTTGCTACCTCATACTGCAGAACATTTGAAGCTCTTTACTCAATAAAGAGCAATGTAAAGGGAGTTGAACTTATTGTAAAATTTGTATAATTTTTTCTTTTCAAGTCTTTTCGTCGCCTGCCTCTATAGCCCAATGGATATAGGCACTCGAAGTTCTAGATTCTACAAGCTTCAAGTGGTGTAGCTTGTTCCCTAGTCAGAGCCAGATGTTGTCATCGATTTTAGTACGGCCAAAATCATAAGGCAACCCTATGAAACCGGTCCTTTTCGTACCTTATGACCTCCGGGAGAGCTTGATCGACTTCGTTGGTTAGCTCGTTTTTACTTTTCGCTTTTCTTTTTATTGTTTTCTAAGTTTTTAAGATTTGCAATTTTTCCTGTAGGTCAAACTTTAAAGTTCGACCTACAGCGTTCCTTCTTTCCAAAGGGAATTGCACATCGGACTTTAAAGTCCGGTGTGCAAAGGTTTGATTTTCCCCTCCAAATCGGACTTTAAAGTCCGGCCTGCAGGTAATCCTTCCCCTACAATTCGGACTTTAAAGTCCGATCTGCAGGTTGTTTGGCCAAAAAGTCGCATGTCAGACTTTAAAGTCTGACTTGCAAGGGTTTTACTCATGCATATCGGACTTTAAATTCCAACATGCACTGCGTGATTAGTAATTAATGGTTGTATTAATTGCTAATTTGGGGGTTATTTATTAAGTTTTGGAGTTTATTTCTTCATTTTCATTTTGTAAATTCTCCTCTGTGTGTGCCCTCTTCCTTCCTCCTCTGATTTCGCTCACCATCCTTGCAGATTTGTTGGGTTTTCATCATATTTTCATCTTCGGCCGCTCGGATTCAGGTAGGGTTTTTATTTGTTTTCCGGGTTTTTCCTTTCATTTTCATTCCTTCATTTTTGTTTTTGTTTTGTCATTGTCTTCAAAGGGCAAACGGATTTTAGAATCTGATTTCTCTTAAACCTTGTCGATCTAGTTGAGGGTAATCGGATTTTAAAATCTGATTGCCCTTTTAATCCTTCTTTTTTCCTCGCCTACACGATGGGTTTTAAAACCCAATCCGCAGGCTGTGTGCGGAGATCCCCTCACATATCGGACTTTAAAGTCCGATATGCAGGAGGGTAAACCTCACGTATCGGACTTTAAAGTTTGATATGCGAGGGGAGATTGTTAGATTGACATGTCAGGCTTTAAAACCCGATATGTCAATCGGTTGTTCTTCCCCAGCACATCAGACTTTAAAGTCCGATGTGTTGGTCTTTTTTACAATGTGCTAATGATTTTTCCCAACTTGCACACTGAACTTTAAAGTCCAATGTGTCGATGATCTTTCCCCAACTTGCACATCGGACTTTAAAGTCTAATATGCAAGAAAAGATGTTTTATCTTTACACATCGAACTTTAAAGTCCGATGTGCAAATTTTGACTCCTAAGGTGCAGATTGGACTTTTTTCCCCAACTTGCTATTTTTGACAGTTTTGCTCCCAAGCCTATTCTGAGTCTGATTTTTTGATCCGATTGATAAAATTTGATTTCATTGATGATGATAACTATCAAAGAAGATAATCCTCAGTGTTGAATGCAGTCATTTGCAAATGTAAAAGCCCTCTCATGACAAATTAGATCCTTCTTCAAGTTAGTTGGAATCTTCTTTGGGTAGAACATCAGCAAAAAAGATGAAGTACAAGTATGATAAGTACTTGAATTTCTACCCGAAAAGTTCAGTAGACTCAAACATCAAGGAGATCAAAGATAAAGAAATTGAACATGTCAGTATGCAGGAGTTTATTGATCAAGTTGAGAAATCTCCCATCCGCCCAACAAACCTGATCAAATCTGAGTTGCATAAATATGCATCCTTCCTAGTTGCAGCTCATGATCCGGATTTTGTACTTGCAGTAGTGGATCACTTTGATATGAAAACAAGACAGGTTAGGGATGTTGATCAAAATGTCATCATGACTCTGGATAGTGTTTTATTCAACAGTGTTTTCAAAGGTTCTCCAGTTGAGGAAGTAGCTGACATTTCTCAAGAAAGTGCTCAAGAGTACTATGAGAAAAATGAGGTCAAATGCAAGAAAGTGATCAATATTGTGTACCTCTCTGCTGCAAAAAATTATACCACCTTGCGATGGCCCAAGTATTTTCACAGGAGTGACTTCAATGAGGAGTACAATGACATGGTCACCATGTTATCAAGAGTGAAGAGTTTAAAGGACTCTCACTACTTTCAAAGCTAGATGTGTTATTACATAAATATAATCAGGAAAGGGGCTGCTAGGATTGATTGGGGTGAGCATATCAGTGATGCACTCTGCGCATAGTTGAAGAAGTCAAAGTAAAATTGAAATTTTATATGACTTCTTACCTGGTTTATGCAGCCGCTTCCATGAGGCAATATCCAGGTTTGTCTACTAAAGGTGATAGGAGATCAGTTCCTGTCTGGGAATACTATGATCAACTCACGATCAAGAATCAAGGTAGCCACTTTAGAAGAGTTAATGATGCCTTCGTTGCTGTGAGGAAGTGCATGTTTGATAAGAGCCTGCAGAAGAAAAGATTATCAAAGGCTGCATATAACAGGGTGTCTCATTTTGGATGCGTTTTCCTTCAATTCCCAACACTCACTTACATCTGGATCAGATGTTTCTCAGGTGAGCCCTTCATTCTACCAAGGTATCCCTAACAAGAGCATTCTCATAGAGTTGTGTTGGCAACTTATCTATGTGCATGAAAAGAAATTGCAAGCACATAAGACCGAGTTGAAGTTCAATTGGCAGGTACTTAGTTCTAACTAACCCCAAAGCCAAAAACATGGAGGAAGAAATGCAATGGAATACTATGAGAAGATTCAAGGCATGAAACAACTTTGATTTTTGTGGCATGAAGAACAAGCTCAAGAGGAGTTACACCCATGTCTATAGGTTTGAAGATGTATGGGCAGACTATCAAAATGAAGAAGATATAAGAAGGATGGATTTCAGTCATCTTACCCTGGAACAGATTGAAAACTTGGATTTGGCAAAGATCCCAAAAACCATGAAAGACACTGATGACATAATAGACCTTGTCTATTATGAAAAGAAGATTATCGACTCTACGCTCCCACCGGAGCAATGGTCAAAAAAGGAAAGTAAATCTATCACTCAAAGAATCTCTCCTATTTTGGCAAACACCAATGCATGGTTGTTAAAAAACAATCTTAGAATAAAACAGCTTCCGGCTAGTTCTGAAGATGATGATAATAGTGATGGCCCGATTGGTAAGACAACTATGGCTGAAACAAGAACCAAGGCCAAAGAAGATTCACAAGCATTATCCTTGGCTCCTATAACGCAATCCAAGGGGGAAGGACCCAAAATCAAGTTCACAATTAAAGGGTCCAAGAAAGTCGAATCATCTTCAGCAGTACAGGAGACAGCCATGAAGGAACCAGAACAACAAACTACTAGAGATACTGGAAAGAGAAAGAGACGGAAGAAGGTGAAATTCCTCAACAAGAGGAAGCACAAGTTGAAGAATCGTCACATCTTGGTGAAGTTAATGTTCCAGCCACTTCACAAGCACCAACTCATTCACAAGTGATTATCCATTCCATTGATTCTGATTGTGATCAAGAGGAAGAGGAATTCGATGATGAGGACCTAGGCATGGGCATGACTCAATCAAAGACTGCTCAATAATTCTTCGCACTATCCAAATTTTCCAGCCTGGATGATATTTCTTCAACCACCATTGAATCTTCAATATTGGAGTTTCCTAAAGCTATGGAGAAAGCGTTCGTGGAACAATAAATGACAAATTTGCCTTCTACGATGGTCGTAACAGAGATTCCATCTCAGGTAAGCACTGAAGTTATTTCTACTACGACAGTTATTATAGAAAATCCACCTCTGGTTACTACTCAAGTTGTTTCAACTACACCTTCCACTTTCTCCTCTATGACTGCAATTGAAGAAGGGTCAACATCAGCACTTGTTGCTACATCAGCAGGTATATCACTGGATACTTCAGCATTGATATCAGTCACTACTGCCAGTTCAAGTCAGTATGCTCTTGAAATACCAAGTGACACTCAGCAAGAAGCTACTACTCCACCAGCCAATCCTGAATTACCACCTTGGATGGAGGTAGTAGCACCTAAGAGGAAGAAACAGGTGATTTCACCTGATGAGTTTGACTTTGAGCAATTGGTTCCTCCAAAGCCCAAGGGAATAAAGAAGTCGAAGACTGTTTCCTGGGTGTTAGTAGACTTGACCTCTAAAAGGAAGTATGTTGAGGTCATGGTGCCATCATCGGATAAGAATAAGGAGGATATACGACCTGATGATTACATCATGCAAACTATAGAGCTCGAGGAGCAGACGCATGAGAGTGTTAAGCTGGATTGTCAAATGGCTTTAAACTCTTTGTTATGAAGACTTGACCAAGAGAGGGATGAGAAGAATGAATTAAAACATAAATGTGAACAATTGACTAATGTTCTTCTGAAAGTTACCCAATCCTCTCAGGAAGTTGAGCCCATAGGATCCTCAATGGACACTGAAGCTCTCAATAAAATTGAACAGGTAGGAGCTAAGGGCTGAGTGGTGGATGAGTGGATAGCACAGCTGAAGTCAGAAGGATCTCATCTCCTAAGTTCAACAGTTGGGTTATTGATAAATTTTGAAGTGATCTAAAGTCAGATGCAAAGTATCAAAACTTCACTATCTCAGGAGATTGAAAATATTGAAAAAAGTATACCCCTTGGACTTCAGAATAGATGTCCTCGTTGAAAATAAAGTGGTTCCTTCAAGGGAAAAATATATCCAAATCTTGTCTCTACTGTCTTACAGGAAAGAGACAATAAAATTGATGATAGCAGAGCTGGATTGAGAACAGAAGGAAGGTGATGATGAGATTGATCTCATTTCTGCCAGGATTGTCGACCTTCCTTGTTATCTGTATGATGACAATTGGAATCTCGTTACTAGTGATTCCATCACACTGTAATTTATGTGCTTAATGGATCACTGCACTGGACAGAACTTCTCACTTGGTGCATTCGATAAGTTATTGAAAATCCAAGTCAATTTTGAGGTCCTCGCATCCATGCTAAAGGACAGGAAACATAAATTTGTAGAGGTTGAGGATACGATCTCCCATGTTCATGTGATCACAGATTCTACCCAAATGCCAAACCAAGTAGAGATGGAGGCCATTATGACTAGGTTCGAGGAATTCCACAAATCAAACGAGGAGAAGAAAAATGAATAAAATGTCCCTTTTTGGCATTTTCTTTCCATGTAGTTGCATTGTTAGATGCTGCAAGTTTTCTCGCAGCTGCATATTTTCTTTCTATTGTAGTTGTAGTCAAGTGGGACTGTGCAGTTGAATTATTCAATTGTGCCCACATTTTTCTCCAATTTTCTTATATATAAGGGGGACCCTCATTTGTATATTTTTATCTTGGATTATGCTAAGTAAAAATCTGCTAAATTTTTGCCTCAACTAAGACTTTGAACTTTGTTGTGAAAATTTGATCAAGCAAATAAAGAAAGCGATTTTATTTGATCCCAAACTTTGTGTTGTGTTTAAAAAAGAATTGCTTATATGAGTTAATATTCTTACGTTCATGACTTATATATGTTCTTGAATTTCTTGATATAGGAAGTATTGTTAAGCGGATTAAAGAGCTCTTGAATTATGAAAGTAGACTTTGTGCTCCTTGAATATTTGAAAAATTTTCTACTGTCAAGTAATTAGTAGTAGGCTTTGTATTGCTACTATTGCTTGTAGTTTTTAGGATTAAGGAATTATACTTGAGGACTTTGAGCTGCAAGTTGAATTCTTTTTCATTGTGACAATTAGTTTAGTTGGTGTTATATTCAAGAAAGACTTTGTGCTTCTTGTTTATAAAATCTTGATATAGTTTGTTGGATAAATTCGTTAATTTCCTTAAGTATCAAAGTGATAGGGAAACTGTAACAAAGTGAAGGGAGAATACATTAACTCTGAAAAAAGAGAGTTATATGCCCAACACTAACCCATAGATTTAAATTTCTTATTAATTAGAGAAGAGATTTCAAAGGGAACCTCCCCTTGATGAGAGGAGAGATTAATTTCTCAATATAGTTGTGACTGAATCATGTGTTTTGTCATTGGTACGCTAGTGACAAAATATTCACCCAACAGTGTGCAGAGCGGCGAACAATGTGGTTGATGGTTTCTCCAAATGGGCAACATCGTTTGGAGAGGTACAGGACTATCAATTGGAAGATCTTTGCAGTTTGCTTGTTTGTGACATGGAAGATGATAACATTCCTATGGCAAACCCGAGAATGTTCAAAGGATGAAATAATTAAAAGTAGACAAGTTAATTGGCATGATTTAGAGGTGGAATTAATGTCAAATCGTGCAAACGAAGTGGAGAATAAAGTTCAGACAATGTACTCACATCAGTGCATTGATGAAACTGGCTTATGACGACAGAGTAGGATGTTGATGTTGGGTATGATGTTAGATGAATTGATTATTTTATTAATTTTTTGGTGGCTTTGAATGTTATTTTTACTATCTCGATTTTCTTTGAGAGTGAATTTTGGAGAGTGGATAATAAGATTACAGAGGTGACGACACTATAGCAGCGGGAAGATGGAAGCTAGCTTCACCTTTAAGATAGAGAAGAAATTAGTGCCTTTCATGGGCAATGTGTGGAATAGGCGATTACAAGGCTATTTCTATACAAGGATGATAGATTAAGGGTTGTGGTAAAGCTAATGTTAGGGGAGGACATTGTGTACATAAGCCATAGATATAGGACTAATATTGAGATTTATTCTTTAATTGTTGACTAGGATTTAGAATTTGAGGATGCAGTGGTTAAGGTGAAGTAGATTTTGCATGAGTTAATAGCAGATGAATATTTGGGAGGCATGGAATCAAAGTTTGAATGGGGAATCCTAGTAGAGGGAATTGGCATTTTGGAAGGGATGGAGGAACCTGTGAATCTCCTTCCCTTTGTTTGTTGGCAAGAGGACGAGTTGAAGGCAAGGTGCAAAACTCTGGCAAGACGCGGTTGGGAGGCATTCAAGGCATTTGTAGAGTTAATGCAAGTTGAAGAGGATTTTAGAGTGGCCCATGAAGTGGCAGGGATGGAGATGAGTTGAGAGCTAAGACTGAGAGCGTGCACAAAAGAAGCTATGAAAATCATGGCTAGGTTCAAAGATAATTGCTTGGTTTAGTATAGTTGGTGTTTTCTTAGTAATCTTAATGATAGTTGTTGGGTTGTTTGTATGTGTTTTATATTGTTTCTTCAAACTCTTTCATTTTGGAGTGACTGTAGAGGGTTAAAAGGATTATTTTCAAATTTAGAAACTACGGGTGGTATGCTGTGCAGTCGATAAGATTGGAGGTTTTTTTGAAGTATGTACTCTTTTTGATGATTTTTAATAATAAAATAATATATTACCGACCAAAATAAATAAATAAATAAATAGAAATTATAAAAAATATTAAGTTCAAGATTATAATGTAATTGATAGGAAGATTTGTACATGTATGCTAATGATTAAAATTTCAAAAATAATAATCAATAACTTGAAATTATATTGTTATTTTAAAAGTAAATAATTATATGAATAAAATATTTTTTATAATTTTTATCTCATTTTTTATTCAAACAAATTAAATCTTACTTTAAATTAATTAAACATGTAATGTTGATAATAATATTTATTAATTATAACATTTTTTTATTATTATTTATTTATTATTATATTATTCTTATATTATATTATTATAATAATATTAATATATTATATTATTGAATTATATTTTTTATTTTAGATTTAATGTTATTATCAAATAATAATAATTTATATTGCTATTGTACTATTAAATTAAATTATTAGATTATTATAATTATAATTTATTAAATTATATAATTAACGTTATTATGTTATTTTAATTATTATAATTTTTCTCTGTCAGTGATAATGAGTTTTATATTAATATTTCAAAAAATACTTCCATGTTTAGTGTGCCATCAAAGTCCAAATTTCCATATAGTAAAATCATTATTTCATCTCAAAAATTAAACTAAAACTACTACCCATCTGCCACTAAAACTACTACCCATCCAGAATTACATTTATACAAAAACTATGTACTTCGAATATCCAGGTTGATCTCATAATATATCAGATGTTTTTAAAAATATAACTAAACAACAAAAACATTTCAAATAAACTGGTATTTCTAATTTTTCCTCGTGACTTTCAGCAACCCATTGTTAGAGTAGTCCTTGAGCTTGAACCTTGACTTTGTGTTCTTCTCTCTCTCTGCACTCTTCTTCCACTTCTTAGGCTCAAGATCCTTTTCATGGATGAAGAATTTGAGAGATTCCCACCCAATATAGGCTTCCACCCTCCGCTTATCCCAATTCATCCCTTTCGACCACCGAATAAAGGACATCAATTATTGTGGTGCCTCCTTTAAACCATGCTCCTCCTTCATAGGGAGAAAAACCAACACCTGCAATATCCCATCCAAGAAATGACTACAACCCATTCAAGCACTCCTTTACACAACCTTTCACCACCCACTCTACGTCTTCCTTCTTCCCCACTTCGAGTCCCCACACCACCAACATTGGAACGATGTCGATGTTGGTTTTGTACCCGTGCTTCGTATTTAGGAATTCCTTGGTGAAAAGAACCTCCAAAGTCTACAAAAAATTGTCTTCACCAAATTTAAATAGTCCCCTCAACCTTTTCTTTGAAATTTGCCCCATAAAAGCGATTTGTTGTCTCAGGGTGATGAGAGAGAAAATTGCTTCCATAGTATACACAACTCATCACCCTTTGCTTCAATTGTTCTCCACCACCCATAGCTTCAACTAGATACCACCTTGCGATTTTTGAGAATTAAATATTTCACATTTTAACCCATGTCAAATTCAAATGCCACCTTGCCATTTCATAAATGTACTCTGAAACTAGCGGCATACAACCATTTGGGAATTAATTCCTTCACTCATGTAGGAGCTTACTCAATCCAATATGAGATCACTAAAGACCTCGATAATACTCCTTCCTTCATCATTAAAAGATATTGCCCAATTAGACAGCCAGTCCACCAACTCATTCCCTGAGCAAACCACATGACTTACCTCATAATCATCAAATGTTTTTAATATGGATTTGGTCATGGTTACAAATTTATTTAGTTTCCACACATGAATTTCTCCTTTATTCCTTTCATATATAATTATTTGAGAATCCCCCCCAAGATTATTTTTTTGCAAACCCACAACTCTAGCTATTTTAAGAGCTTCGATTGCAGCTTGAGCTTCGACATTATTATTTGTTCCTTTTTCTAGATTGGTCACCCCAAGCACAATGATATTTCCTTCTCAATCTCACATGAGAAATCCAGCGCTCGAAGGACCCAGATTGCCCTTGGAGGCCTCATCAAAATTAATCTTAAACCATCCAACCTTGGCTTGATCCACTCCACCTTCACATGATGACTCAAAATTGGATTAGCCCGGTTGTTAATTATTATAATATTAGATTAATATTATTAATAAGAATAAATATAAATATATTATATTATATTATATTATTATTAATGTTAGGTAAATGTTTCAATTGACTTGAGATTAATATAATATAATAATTATAATTTAATAGTATAACATTAATATTAAAGACTAAAGGAACCAAAAAATTGTTGGAAAGTATTTAAACAAATGAATTAATGGAAAAAGCTAACTCATAACGTAAATGACAAACCAAAATTCATCGACTTCCTTTGAAATTAGCGCATTAAATGATCCATGAGGCCAAAGTAGGCTATGGGACCAACATGTAGCACACACCCAAAATATAGAGAATCATAATTCTCATACTCGCATCATGATAGTTGCGGATTTTAAACACTTCGAGGACAACGTTAAATTTGAGAGGAATGATAATTTTGGGTCTCTTGGAATCAATCCTTCTTGCAAAATAAAAACTTTCATAATATTTGCCAACTGACAACTAAAAAATTGCCTCACAAATAGCAGAAATAGTTTAAAAAGTTGGTGTAAAAAATTATTTAAGTTCTCTTTTCCTAAAAATTTGTGTATAAGACCCAAAATTATTAAGCAACCAATGCAAAAAAAATAAAAATTGATGATTTATAAACTTAAAATATTTGCATGTATACTTTAGGAAAATAATTTAAAAAAAAACAATAAAAATACTTGCTTGCAATTGGTTCAAATAAGTTTTCAAAAATTGGTTAAGAGTAAAAAATGAAACTCATTTCAATAATATTCCCTAACGACAAGTACTAATAAGATGTAAGAAACTAGCATATGATATAAAATATTTCAAAATTATTTATAAAGATTTTAGAAAAAAATTAAAAGAAATAAGATGTTGCAGCAAATCAACATATAATAATATAATAGTAATATCTTAGTTTGAATCTATATACAAAGTGGGTGGAGTTATAGAGAATGTAAATATTATCATGTATACACCTCTTACCACCCACACTCATAATCATACCTAAGATGAAGGGGCCCACCCTTTATTTGTAATCTTTATTCCTCAACCCTAGATGCACTATTTCACAAAATAGATCAAGTAAAAAATAAATTAAATGCAAAACCAAATAGACAAGATAATGATGAATTTTTTTATTGTAGACATACACCCCTATCTTTTGATGTTGTGATATTTCCATTGTTCATGGCTTTCGTGGCAACTCGGTTTTCAATGTATGATAGAAAAGGTGATCCCAATACCTATTTGTAGTTATTCATTGTTATATCTGTTGACTTCCCGTTAGAGGATAATTTATTGGTGAAGTTATTTCCACACAATCTCAAAGGCTATGCTATTGAGTGGTTATTTTTGTATCCTCATCATTCTATAAATTAATTTAATGATTTAGAGAAAAAGATTGAAAAGTCAATTTAAGCCTTAAATTTATAGTTGTCAATTCATTTGAATGTGTCCAAGGATTAAAAGACATCACGATTATTTTATCTTATTACAATCTCTATGCTACAAATACTAAACTTCTTACATGATTTTGAGTTGAAAACTTATTTATTAAGGTTCTAATTGAATTGATCTAAGGAATGTTTATTCAAATAGTTTGTATTCTTTTATTTATTTATGTGTTCATGTAAAAACTGTAAAGTCTAATGGATGGCAGAGCTAGGGTTTCGCAGGGACAGTCGGCAGAGGAAGGTGTGGAATTATAGGGGTTAGAAGATAGAAGGCTATCAAAACATAGAATGGCTTCCTCCATTTCAGGCATGGCGGGGACAAGATTCAAATAGATTTTCCAAACCCCGTGAATGGACAAAATACTTTTATTCATAAAGGTCGAGAGTGGTAATGCAACAAATGGTGTTTCGTTGTCATTCACTTAGGGCCTCGAGTCGATTTTAAATTGATTGAAAAGAAGTTTTGGAGGCCAATACATCAAAATATAGAACCACGGGCAAAAAAGGTATGTACTGGCCCTGAACATGCGCATGTGGTTTCCTTAGTTATCGAGAACCAAGAATGGAAAATATCGGTTCACCTTCTAAAGAGTAGGGCTTTTTTATGAAATGGAATAGGGAGGGGTCGACTTTTTCTAGAGGACGGTCCTAGGTAGATGTAATTTGGGGGGGTGTGTGTCTTGAAAAGTCTTCCAAATGGATTTTATTTGGTAATAAGCCCTAGTGAGAAAGACAAGGAATGGATACTGAATAGTGGTCCTTTTTTAATGGGAGGAAAAGGGTTTTTATAAAGGACTGGAAACTGAATTTTGATCCTAAAAAGGAGGAAATAGATATTGTAAAATTTTGGATTCATCTTTACAATCTTCCCCATGAATACTGGGATACTAAGACACTTAAAATGATTGGTGACAAATTGGGTGGGTTCTTAAAAGTGGATGAAGCTTTAGAGGTCAAGGAACATACTATGTATGCAAGGATATGTATACAATGGCAGGCGGTATATCCACTATTGCAATTTATTGAGTTGAAATCTAGAGAGGGTGTGTGGAGACAATCTACCGAAGTTAAGGATTTAATTGATATATGTGTTATGTGTAAGAAAAAAGGACATACAAAAGATGAGTGCCAAAGTTATAATAAGGGGAAAAATATTAGCTAGAACATATTGCAGGACTTACTGATTAGTCTGATAGACACCAACGCTTTGGCAAAGGATGGAGTAGTCAATCTGCCATCCGAGAAAATGAATGTTTAAAGTGATGCGACAGTCCCCAAAGTGAAGAACACAAATGGACACTGAGAGGGGGGGTGAATCAGTTTATTTTAAAACTTTAAGTTTAGTGTATAGAATCTAAGGATGTAATGCAAACATAAACACACACACACAAGAGCACATCACATAACACCAAGTGTATGAGAAAAACCCAATATGGGAAAAACCTCGGTGAGAATAGTTGTTGGAGTCTACTGCTCCAATCGAGCCTCATGGGAAATAACAATTTACAATATGTTTAGGACACCAACCCAAGGAGCATTAACCCCTAATATTCTAAGCACCAACTCAAGGAGAACCAACCCCTATGAGCACCAACTCAAAGGAGCACCAACCCTTGCTCTGAGAACCCACTCAGAGAAAATACAATAAGATTCAAGTTTACAATGATAAATCTAGGTTACAAATGAATTTTGTAACACTACTGAATTCTCAAATCTTGAGAATGACTCGCTCTGATTGTGAGGATTACACCTTATCAGTTCTCTACAAATAGTTCTATGTTGTTCTTCTTTATTCTATACTCTTTTGTCTTCTTTACTCTGCCTCAACTTCACCTATCTCAGACTACTCTCTGTCCTCAATCTTTTGCAGCTACAATAGCCCCCACTACTTTGTTTTTGCAATTGCTCTGTCTCTAACTCTCTTTGTCTATGCTAGTCAATAGTGTACTTCACTTCAGCACATAATTTATCTCACGCCATCAACTTCAAGAGATGTCTTTTGTTTCACAAATATCTCTTTCTCATCTACTCCCATTGAATCATATCAGATTGCTCTCCCTACTAGCAGCTCTCTTTTTCAACAAGATCTTATTCTCTATCTACATAATGATTTCAAACTGGCTACATACATTAAATATATTTCATCCATCTTCAGGTTGATTAGTACATAGATAACTAAACTTAGTAATTTGAATCTGCGCTTCTTGAATACGACCTGCAGTAGATTGGATTTCCCTCTTTTGATCGTCCATTGCATTGAATAACCTTGTCCTATTTTCTGCCCTTTGAGGTTATGTTCAATTCTCTTTCTATCACAGGGTTGCTATTTTTAGCAAACTTGATCTATACTGCAAATTTGATCCTGCTTCCGTCAAGCATCTTGAGCTCATCAATAGACTACAAAAGGTTCGCCATTAATAAGATTAATGTCCTCTTATTGATCTACCCAGACAAATACGATGACTATATGATCCACCTTCACCGACTACAATAGATCTAATTTGTTCTGTCCACCAAGGAGCCACATGTCTTCACACTCTTCATCCAAATCAAATGGTCAAGGTCGGTCAAGATCCATATGGACAATCGGGTTGCACAGATCAGTTGGTTTCCATGCAGAGACTAACCTTCATGTTATGCGGTCTACAAAAAAAAATTTCGACACTATAGCTATCCTAAAGTCGGCTTCTCAAAGCTCCATCAGTATAGTTATAACTATCGAGTAACATTTTGTCTCTATTATGCCTTCAAAACTTATCCCGATGACCTTCTGAAGCCTTTAGTTCCTTTCATCGGCATGAGTTATTTCGATGAGAAACTCACCTCTAATTACACTTGTTGCCATAGGCTATGAAGAACCTCCAAGACAAGCAACCACATATTGGAATAGTCATTGCTATCGACATAAGAAAAACTTGTTAGATCGATAGAATAAGTCATTTCGATGACATATTGTCAGCTCACCCTTTATCGGCATAGGTATCCTGATACTCAAACTCCGCAGTGACATACTTCATCGGCATAGGCTACTCCAAACTGAAAAAATCTTCACACCAAAACAACCATTTATCAAAATAGTCATAACTATCGACATAGGGAAAACTTGTTAGATCGACAAAACAAGTTAAATCGATGACATACTATCAGCCTCTTTTTATCGACATAAGTTACTACAATCACAAACTCCATGGTGACCAACTTCATCGGCATATGTTATTTTGATGATTTTACTCTATTAGAATATATTGTACTATCTGCATAGGGAAATTTAGTCATTCCTCCTTCAAAAGCTACTCTGATAGGTATCCTCTATCTTTTGGTCGGTATAACTATTTCGATAATATCATTCACCTGCACAATACGTGATCGGTATTGTTATCCCGATATGATATTTCACTTGCACAATAATTGATCGGTATTTCTATCTCGATATGATATTTCACTTGCACAATACTTGATCAGTATTGCTATCCCAATATGATCATTTTACAATCTGCAACACTTGTTTCTCTGCATGATCACTCTACAACCTGCAACACTTGTTTCTCTGCACTCTCCAATCTGCAACATCTCTGACATCCACTGTGCAACACTTGTTGACATCATTGACAATGATGCCAACAATCTCCCCCTTTGGCATTGGTGTCAACACATAGTAGCAACGCACACAGACAACTCTTTCTCCTCCTTTCATGTTAAAACAGACATATAACTTTCTCCCCGTTTGACAACAATGGCAAAGGGACCTGCACACGATGTTGGCAATTGTTGTTTTCTGTAAAGTCCATTAGATGAACCATTATAACAATATAAACAACACTGTTAATAATCCTCACAAAAATCTCAGAACTCACCCTAAGACAAACATGAGGTTCAAGGAAGAAAAAGTAGTAAAACAACTTGCTCCCCTGAATCACAGACCTCAACAATACGTTTAAGTTCTGAAGGATGGTGGAACAACACCTAACTTGTATCTTAGATACTCATATGTGTCTTTTGGAAGAGGCTTTGTGAAGATGTCAACAACCTACTCACTTATGGGAACATGTTCAACCTTTACCTCCTTGTTAGCTACCTTCTCCCTCAAGGAATGGTACTTAATTGCTATATGTTTTGTCCTTGAGTGCATGACAGGGTTCTTGGATATATTGATTGCACTTGAATTGTTACACATAATAGCTATAGGATCTGAAAATGATACCTGGATGTCCTTTAAGGTCTATTTCATCCACAAAACCTGTGAACAACATGTAGTAGCAACTATGTACTTTGCTTCAACTATAGACAAAGAAATAGAATCTTGCTTCTTATTATGCCATGAACCCAATCTCTCTCCAAGGAAGAAAGCTCCACCACTGGTTCTCTTCATGTCATCTATGCATCCTGCCCAATCAACATCATTATAGGCTTGCAAAGTGAAATCTCCTTTCTTTGGATACCACAAGCCATGAGTAAGTGTTCCTTGCAGATACTTGAAGATTCTTCTAACTACATTGACATGTGATTGCTTAGGGGCTGCTTGAAATCTTGCAACCATCCATACAACTTGAACTATATCAGGCCTTGAAGCTATAAGACATAATAGGCTTACAATCAGGGATCTGTACAAGGTTTGATCGACACTAGGTGACTCATCATCTTTGCTTAACTTGCATCCTATCACCATGGGGGTACTAACAAGTTTGTTGTCTTCCATCTGAAATTTCTTCAACATGTCTTTTGCATACTTGGTTTGTGATATAAATATTCCTTTATCTAATTGAGAGATCTGCAAGCCAAGGAAATATGACAGATCTCCAAGCATTAACATTTCAAACTCTGACTGCATCTAATCAGCAAATCTTTTGTATATAACATCTTTGTTTCCTCCAAAGATGATGTCATCTACATATACTACAACTATGATCATGGTGTCTCCATCTACATTGATATATAAATTGTTGTCAGTATTTCCTTTTTTGACACCTTGTTGATGGAGATACTTATCCAACCTAGAATACCATGCTCTAGGTGCCTACTTTAGACCATATAATGATTTCTTCAATTTGCAAACAAAGTTGTCATCTTCATGCAGCTGAAAACCTTCAGGTGTCTTTATATGGACTTCTTCTTCAAGATTGTCATTCAAGAATGCAGATTTGACATCCATTTGATATACTTTGTATCCTTTATATGCTGAGAAATCCAAGAACATTGTGATTGCTTCAAGTCTTGCAATTGGTGCAAATGTCTCTTCAAAATCTATGCCCTCTACTTGAGCATAACCCTTACACACTATTCTTGCCTTGTTTCTTACTACCTTGCCTTCTTCATTCATCTTATTCCTATAGACCCATTTAGTCCCAATGACATTTTTGTCTGCAGGTATAGGAACTAATTCCCAAGTCTTACTCTTTTCTATCTACTGCAACTCTTCTTCCATAGCATTTATCCACTTCTCACTCTTGATGGCTTCATCATATGATTAGGATTCCATCTCAGTCATAAGGCAGAAGTTTACTTGTTTATTATTTATTGTAAGTCTTCTTCTAGTTTGTACACCCTCATTTTGTTGCCTATGATCCACTCTTCGGGGTGATTCTTTTGCACACATCTATTTGGAGTCTTGTTGGGTACTTCTTCTTCACTTATAGATTGTTCTTCGTCTTCACTGTGTGATTCTTCAATCTGATTTATTATGTTTTGTTTTCTTTATGTAGATCTTCATCCACTCTTACATATACACTCTCAATCACTTTCTTTAGCCTCTTATTGAAACATTTATAAGCATTGTTGTGAGTTGAGTATCCCAAGAAAATACCTTCATCACTTCTTGAATCAAAACTTCCTAATCCATCTTCATCTCTTTTGATGAAGCACTTGCTACCAAGCACCTTGAAATGCTTGACTGATGATTTCTTATCATATTATAACTCATAAGGTGTCATTTCATTGTTCACTCTTAGTTGAACTCTATTTAATGTGTATACAACAATATGGACTGCTTCTTTCTAGTATACATTAGGTAGATTAGCTTCATTCAACATTTTCGTTGCCATCTCCTTAATTGTTCTTATCTTCCTTTCCACAACACCATTTTGTTGTGGTGTTCTAGGGGCTGAATATTGCCTTCTAATTCCATGTCTCTCACAATAGTATTTAAATTCATTTGATGTAAACTCACCTCCACAGTCTGATCTCATAAATTTTAGCTTGTATCGACTTTCCTTCTCAACCATCTTCCTAAAGATTTTGAATCTTCCATAAGCTTGAGACTTGTCTTGCAAGAAGGTGACCCATGTCATCCTTGAAAAATCATCTATAAGCAGCATGAAGTATCTTTCTCCATTAAGGGCTCTTGTCCTTGTAGGCCCACACAAATCAATATGCACAAGCTCAAGAGGTCTTATAGTTGAGTATTCTTTTGTCCTAAAACTGACCTTTGGTTGCTTACCTCTTTGACACTCTTCACAGAAAGTGCTTGTTGGTTTGATAAGATGAGGTATGTGCCTAACATACCCTCTCTTGCTCACTTTAAAAAGATTATGAAAATTGATGTGACCTTTTCTTCTATGCCATAGCCAGCTCTCATCAACTTGTCCCATCATACATTGAGAATCAAAGCATTCTTCCAAGTTGTACACATTTCCATCTGTCCTTTTGCCTTCAGCAACAAGTTATCCATTTCTTTCTTTTCTGATTTGACATCCTTTTGAATCAAATATAAACTTATATCCTTTGTCACACATTTGATTCACATTGAGAAAATTGTGTTTCAGACCTTCCACATAGTACACATCATGTGCTTTCAGCTTGCCATCTATGTTTAGTGTGCCCTTGCCTTTTATCTTAATTGAAGAGTTGTCTCCAAACCTTATTGAGCTAGCATTCCAATCTTCAAAGCTTAATGAATTTCTTCTTATCTCCAGTCATGTGGTTGGAGCAGCCACTATCTACTACCCACAAGTTCTTCCTTTCAGCATGTAATGCAGTTTGCACAATCAAACTTGACTCAACTTTGTCCTTTTCTTTCTCTACCCAATTTTGATTTGATTTCTCCTTATTTTTTGTTGTCCCATTCTATTCTAGTTTTGCATTAGGTTCAAATGTTGGCGTTGTCTTCTTTTGCTTAGCTGTCCTAAGCTTACAATGTTTTGCAATGTGTCCAAGATTTTGATAATAATAACATTTAATATTTCTATTGAATGATGAACTTAAGGGACTGTCATAAGACTGGAAACTATATCTCCTACATTCATAACTTCTATGACCAATACCATTACAATGGTAACAAATAATATTTGCATCTCTAAGAGAATCAAAAGAATTTCTACTTTCATAACTAGGAGGGGACCTACGCATAAGTCTACATTCTGTAATTCTATGACCATAAGTATTGCATTTATAACAATAGCCATGGAACTGAGGTACATACCAATCATTGTTGAAATTATATCTCATTGGTCTCCTTGGAGCAGCATAACTCAGTCTTTTTGAGCTCTTCTTGATATCCTTGACTCTTGTGAAACCTCCATCATCTATCTTGGCTTTTCCTTTTGGATCAACATAACTGCTCTTTGTAACGGTAGCATATGTTTTCTTCTCAATTGGCTTGCTGACAGTGAAAGTTTGTTTATTTTCATTTTTACTTGAAGAGGCAAAATGTATCTCTTTATTTGTTGATTCCTTGCTGGTATAACATTGACTGGCATCAAATCCAAATCCTTTTGTATCCTTTGAGTTCTTTTGCTTATTCAACATTTTGTCCAATGCATCACTGTTGCCCTCATACTTTATTATCACCTTGAGTTCATCTTTGCACTTTTCAAGTTCCTTTATGAGATTCACAAATTCTTCCTCCATCTTTTGATACTCCTTCTCTTTGTTTTTTAGATCTAATTTTGTCACTTCATACATTCTTTTAGTTTCTTCCAACTAAGCAGTCATGGCAGCAAGATTGCTATTTGGTTCTTCAATATTCTTGTTTAGTATTGTAGCGTCATAAAATTGTGACCTTGCAATTTTCAACCGCATTTAGGTCTTCATGTTGGCAAAACAAATCCCTAAGCCTGATTGGAGACCCGAGACATGCTCATACCTCCTGAAACATGCATTTCCTTGCACCCCGCATTGCCTGTTCCTACTTTCTGTCCTGAATTAGGGCAGGACAGGGGTGTGGCACCCCTGTCCCCCCTAGGATAGGGGCATGGCGCCCTTTTCCTTTCCCTATTTTGGGCCCCCTCAAGTTAAACCCTGCATTGGGATTGTCAATTGTGAAGCAGAAAAAGGATTTTTTGTGTCGGCCTAAGACATAAAATCAGTTAGTAATCCTAATTGGCAAGTATATAAGATTCATTTCCCTTCCTATTCACATAAGTTCAATCAAGTCAAGAGCTAGCTAAGTTCAATTGGTGAAATCAAGCATTCAAGCATTCAAGCATCCATTGAGAATCTTAAGTCTCCTTTCAAGGCTAGGTGTTGCATTCAAGTCAAGGATTCAACCATTGAAGAGGGGATCCCTATAAATATTCAAAGCATTCAACTTCACATATCCTTTCAAACAACTCTATCTACATTTCAATTGCATCCTCTCTTGAGGTTAATTCTACTTCAAACATTTCATTTCATTTACTTGCAAGTATTTGTCATCATTTGGTTAATTCCAAAACCGGGGTTTGACCTAAAGGCAAACCCCCAATCCCAACAACATTTCCTCTCTTTTATGTGTGTAGGTTGCAGGTGTGCAACTGTATAGGTTTAGACTTCATTTTCAGAGATGTAAAAACCCTTTTCGGCATGCGGAGAGACAAACAATTCATCAATAGATAAAGTCTTTAAGTCTTTAGCTTCCTCAATAGCTAAGACTTTTGTATCATATTTTGAGGTTAATGATCCAAAAACCTTTTTGACAATAACTTCATCTTTGACTTCTTCTTCAAGTCCTCTTATAGCACTCACAGCCTCATCCACTCTTTGTAGATAATCAACTATCTTTTATTCTTCTTTCATCTTTAAATTTTCAAACTGAACTCTTAGATTTAGTAGTTTGGCTTCTTTCACTTTAGTATCTCCTTAATATACACTCTACAACTTGTCCCAAGTTTCTTTTGCTGATGTGTAATGCATGATATTGACAAACTCTGTATTTGACAGACCACTTAAGATTGCATTCTTATCTTTGGCATTGTTCTCATATTCCCTTTTAGCATTAGGATCGGTGGGAGGAACTTGAGGAACATTATATCCATTTTTTACTGACATCTAGACATCAAATCCTAGGGAAGATAGGTAGGTTTCCATTCTTCTACTCTAGAAGGCATAGTTTGTACCATCAAATATAGGTGCTTTAGAGGAGGATTCATTCCAAGTGATTATGTTAAACAAAATCTACACAATCTAGAGAAATATTTTTCTATGGGGGAACGTAGGGCTTTCATACCAATTGAAGAACACAAATGGACATTGAGAGAGGGGGGTGAATCAGTGTATTTTAAAACAGTTCAATGTGCAGATTCTAAGGATGTAATGCAAACATAAACACACACACACAAGAGCACATCACATAACACCAGAAGTATGAGGAAAACTCAATGTGGGAAAAACCTCTATGACAATAGCCAATGGAGTCTACTGCTCCAATCCAGCCTCACAGGAAATAATAGTTTACAATATGTTTAGGGCACCAACCCAAGGAGCATCAACCCCTAATATTCTGAGCACCAACTCAAGTAGCACCAACCCCTAGTTTTATGAGCACCTACTCAAAGGAGCACCAACCCCTTCTCTGAGTACCCACACAGAGAAAATACAATAAGGTTCAAGTTTATAATGATAAAGGCAAGTTACAAATGAATTTTGTAACACTACAAAATTCTCATATCTTGAGAATGACTCTCCCCAATTTTGAGGACTACTCCCTATTAGTTCTCTACAAATAGTTCTTTGTTCTTCTTCTTTGTTATATACTCTTTTGTCTTCTTTACTCCGCCTCAACTTCACCTATCTTAGACTACTCTCTATCCTCAATCCTCTACTGCTACAACAACCCTCACTATTATGTTTCTGCAACTACTTTGTCTCTAACTCTCTTTGTCTATGCTATTCAGTAGTGTACTTCACTTCAACACATAATGTATCTCACACCATCAACTTCAAGAGATGTCTTTTTTTCACAAATATCTCTTTCTCATCTACTCCCATCGAATCATATCAGATTGCTTTTCCTACTGTCAGGTCTCTTTTTCAACAAGATCTTATTCTCTATCTATAGAATGATTTCAGACTAGTTGCATACATTAAATGTGTTTCATCTATTTTCAGTTCGATCAGTGCATAGATTACTAAACTTAGTAATTTGAATCTGCCCTTCTTGAATAAGATTTGCAGTAGATTGGATTTCCTTCTTTTCATCGTCCATCTACATTGAATAACCCTACCCTGTTTTCTGCTCTTTGGGGTTATGTTCGATTCTCTTTCTGTCACGGGGTTGCTATTTTTAGCAAACTTGATATGTACTACAAATCTTATCCTTCCTCTATCAAGCATCTCGAGCTCATCAACAGACTGCAAAAGGTTCGCCATTAATGAGATTATTGTCCTCTTATCAATCTACCTAGACAGATATGACAACTATATGATCCACTTTTACCACTACAACAAATTTGATTTGTTCTGTCAACTAAGGAGCCACATGTCTTCACACTCTTTGTCCAAATCAGATGGTCAAGGTCAGTTAAGATCCATATGGACAATCAGGCTGCACAGATCAGTCGGTTTCCATGCAAATACTAACCTTCGTGTTCTGCAGTCTATAAAAAAAATGTTCATCACTATAGCTATCCTGAACTCGGCTTCTCAAAAATCCATCGGTATAGTTATAACAATCAGGTTAACATTTTGTCTCTATTTCGCCTTCAAAACTTATCCCGATGACCTTGTGAAGACTTTAGTTCCTTTCGTCGGCATGAGTTATTTCGACGTCACCTTTGATTACACTTGTCACTATAGGCTATCCCGAGCGAAGAACCTCCAATCCAAGCAACCACATATCAGAATAGTCATTACTATTGGCATAAGAAAAACTTGTTAGATCGACAAAATAAGTCATTTTGATGACATATTGTCAACTCACCCTTTATCGACATAGGTATCCCGATACTCAAACTCCGCAGTGACAGACTTCATCGGCATAGGATACTCTTAACTGAAAAAAAATCACGCGAAAACAACCATTTATCGGAATAGACATAACTATCAGCATAGGAAAACTTGTTAGATCGACAAAACAAGTTAAACCAATGACATACTATCAGCCTCTTTTTATTGATATAAGTTGCTCCAATCGCAAACTCCACAGTGACCAACTTCATTGGCATATGTTATTTTGATGATTTTATTCTATCAGAATAGCTTGTACTATCGGCATAGTGGAATTTAGTCATTTCATCTTCAAAAGATACTCTAATAGGTATCTTCGATCTTCTAGTTGGCATAGCTATTCTGAAAAGATCATTCACCTGCACAATACGTGATCGGTATTGCTATCCCGATATGATATTTCACTTGCACAACACTTGATCGATATTGCCATCTTGATATGATAACTTTAGCATCTGCAACACTTGTTTCTCTACATGATCACTCTACAACCCGCAACACTTGTTTCTCTACACTCTACAATCTGCAACCTCTCTGACATCCACTTTGCAATACTTGTTGAAATCATTGATAATAATGCATACACAAAGAACGAGAGAAGGAATTCAGGGACTTTCTTAATAAGGAAGTCCCAAGTAATGTGGAGGAAGAGATCCAGATGGAGGTGGGAAATCTGTCGGACAACACCAATACTCCTTTAGATGTAGGGAAAAAAATTAGATTTATGGAGGTAGTATGGTTGTGCATGTGTTTAAGATGGCGAATGGGATCCTAACAAGTTTGGATGGTGATAAAGATATCAAAAGAAGACAGAGGAGGAGTGCATAGCGAACCCTGTAAACCTTGAAGTTGCTAATGGTGAGAAACCTTCATCTTTTGAAGACATAGAGATGAGTGTAGAGGAAGGTGTCTGAAGTTAGGATAAAGCATCCAACAATATCTTTCAGGATAGAGGATTGAACCCAAATGTTCTATCCTATGATGATAAAGAGACGCGACAAATAGATGAAAACTATTCAAAGAGAAAAGGATCATGGGGAACATGGTGAGGAGGATTCTATGACAGAGTTTTCAAGGATGTACAGATCTCCCCTATTAGATCTTTGAATTTTATTGATGAGGACAACAGAGATGTGGACTCTCTAGAGAAGGAGGAGTCAGACTCTATAGGGTATGAGGAAGATATTAATAATCAGGATGATCTAGGCCTCCAAGAGGATGTGGGATAGATGGGATTGATATCTTTGAACCAGACTAATTCTAAACAACGTAAACCAAATATTAGGGAGAAAAAATCTAGAGGTGCAAAATCAAATTGGGAACGACTCGTGATAGCAGGTACTGAAAGGGGAAAACCAAATTGAGATCGAGAAGAGCTTATGACTCTTCCTGGAGGCAATAAGGTTCCTTTCATGCAATGTCAGGGGCTACAATGCCCCTGACAAATAACGTTTTAGTAAGTTATGCCTTGATCAAGAGCATCCGGATATTTTAATGATTAAAGAATCTGAGTTAAAAGGTGATGATGTTTAGTTTTTTAAGCTTCGGTTTCAGAAATGGGGAGGTGTTTTCTCTGAGGCATGTGGAGCTTAAAGGGATTTGGTGATTTTGTGGAATGATTCTACTATGAAGATTACTCCTATAAGATTGGAGGGGCATTGGCAGTGGGAGAGTTTTTTCGAAAGCTTTACAGTGTGAGTTTGAGTTATGTAATGTCTACCTAGTGCCCTTGATAAGAGATTGCTTTGGGAACAACTATCGGGAATCCTTCTTAATTTAGGTGGGAATATCTATGTTTGTTTGTTTGTTTGTTTTTTGTTTTGTTTTTTTTGGGGGGGGGGGGGGTGGGCGGGGGGGTTGGGGGGGTTCAATGCTACCCTTTCCCCTATGGATAAGAAAGGAGGACCGTGGTTTTAGTCGAGTGCAGCAAGATTTCAGTGACTTCATGGTGGAAAGCGGTCTAGCTAAAGTCAAGTTTAAGACATGAGAGTTTTAATTGGACCAATAGGAGGGTTGACTTCTCTAGTGTTGCAAAAAAAATTGACCACTCTTTCCTGGCTAGCGACTGGGTGTCGCGCCCATGGTTGGTTGAAGCTGCCATTTTGCCAATTCATGGGTCAGACCATTACCTGATCAACCTTCTCATTCAAGATGATTTCGCTCTTGCAAGATGCCCCTTTAAATTTGAAATTATTTGATTCTAAGCTGATGTATTCAGAGATTTGGTGGAGGAGTTTGCCAGATTGGAATGGTAATCAAGCTTTTATTTTTCATAAAAAAAATGCATCTTCTCAAAGAGTGCCTTAAAAAATAGAACATGGAAAAATTTTAAAATGTGTTTGCTGAGAAATTTTCAATTGAAAAGGATTTAGATCTCTTAATAATCATGTGATTCAGAATGATACGGTTGAGGCTGACTTTGTGGAAGAAAAAAGACTTAATCAGGATTATGTGGAGGTCTTAGCTAGAGAGGAAATATTCTGGAGACAAAAATCTCATGAAACATTGTTAAAGGATGGTGATAGAAATACCAAATTCTTTCATAGCTCTGTTAAAGTAAGGTGATCTTGCAACAAAATATTTTTAATTCACAATAAAGATGGGGTTGTTGTGTCTAATTAGAAGGATATTTAGGAGGCGGTAGTGAGTTTTTTTTAGCAACTTCTTTTGGAGGATGACCCACAAAGTATGGTGGACGAGTTTTTTGGAAATCATACTTGAATGTATTTTAGGTGCACAAAATTGCATTTTGATGGATAAGGTCTCTTTGGAAGAAGTGAAAAAGGAACTTTTTGATTTAGAGGGAGATAAAGCTCCAGGCCCAAATGGATTCCCAACAACCTTCTTTCAAAAGTTCTAGGATCTCTTCACAACGGATTTATGGAGTGGTTGAGGAGTATAAAGAAGGGGGCTTTATTTTGAAAGGCTTTAATAACACTTTCATAGATCTAGTCCCCAAAAAGAATTAAATTTCCTCTTTTGATGATTTCTGTCATATTTCTTTATGTAACACTGTCTATAAAATTATATCAAAAGTCATTGCAAATAGGTTGAAGATGATTCTGAAGTGTATTATTTCGTATGAACAAAGTGGTTTTGCCCCGAACAGATCAATTGTGGAAGACATTATTATTGCTCATGAGGCCATTCACTCATTCAGATCTGCGAAAACACAAAGAATGGTAGTCAAGCTTTATATACAAAAGGCATATGACAAGGTGAATTGGTGTTTTTTGTTTGTTGTGCTATGAAAGTTTGGGTATAGCTTTGAGTGGATTAATTAGGTCAAGAGTTGTGTATGTTCCCCACGGTTCTCTATTTTGGTTAATGGCAATCTGTAGGGGTTTTTTGAATCCTCTAGGGTTTTAAGTTAAGGGGATCCAATATCCCCTTTCCCTTTTATTATTATGGTAAAAGCTTTAGCAACACAATCTTACAAAATATCTGCAATTCACATCTGAAATGTTATAGCAGATTCTATGTGCTCAAAATGAGATTACCTTGCTTATAGCATACCTCGATAATCCATAGATTAACTCGGTAAACCCTTCTGTTTACTCTGTTCCTTGACTGTTCTCTAAAATCCTTCTCGGTGACCTCTGTGTCTCTAACAGTCACAATACTCAGTGCTTCCTTATCTATTACACATGTCTTGCTTCATATACCTTCTCTCTTTTATCCTCAATTCATGTTGTATAAATAGATCTCTTATGTCGGTGATCTGTTCATGCTTCGATCTTACAAACATGATTCATTGAATGAATAACCATACAAAATATTTCATTGGATAGATGACCTCGAGATCATACAAAATCTTTTAAGGTGCAATTTCCTAAGTGATAATGATTCTCTGTTCCTCGATCTTGTAACACATTTCCCATATGTGTCTAGGTTCAATGAATCTGGTAACACGTTTCACTCGGTGTATCATTTTTGTTGCTCGGTAGACATAGAGTGTTACTCAGTAGACATCTCGATGTATACTAAGCTCTGTGACTACTTTCTTCTATAACCAACTGCTCTGTGTTTACCGACTGAATGTTTCGGTAGTAATAACTGACTAGAGTATATAGAATGACTTTGGACATAAAACTAATGGAAACTTAGTAAGTAGTAACAGTATAGACCTTATACCCTAAGCCACTTTCACCCCTTTCTACAAGCCATCATCCCTTTTCTTAGAAATCAAATGTAAGAGAAACCTTTAACAAGGTAAAAGACTCTAACAAAGTCTATAAATTGTAAAGCCTTTAACCAGGTGCAACATTTAGAATAAGTGTTGTAAAATCCTTTAGCAAGGTAGATCTAACGATCTTGATACTCCTAATAGGGTAAGCTATCAGAAATAGCTAAACATTTAGCTCTAACCGAGCAACCTTTATTATTGCAGTAGTGAAGTTGTGGGTGCCATCCCCTCCACAATTTTTCTCTCTAACCAATAGTTTTTGCGTAACCAAAATATATGTGTTATGGAGTGAATCATGTATGATTGTTATTTATTTGTTTTAGCATTATATTATGTTACAACAGTTTTTGGTTTATGTATAACAGTAAAGTTATTGTTGAAGAAAAGATTTGAAGTACTGATTCACCCCTCCCCTCTCAGTACATTAGCTTTCCATATTGGGCCTAACAATTGGTATCAGAGCTTGAATCTTGGAAAATGGTTTAATTACCTAAAGAGAAAGATCTTATCAATGGAAGGCTATAGACAATCTCGAAGAATTGTGAATCTTCAAAATGAATTGGATCATGCTAATCAAGTGATTGCTGACATGCAGAAACAAATGCAAAAATCTCTGAAAGTTAGAAGAAGATTGTCTGATGATTTGTAAGACTCTCAAGAGTTAGTGGAACAAATTGAGACATCATCTGAGAATAGTATATCTAAAGAGACTGAAGAAACGATTGGAGAACTGAAAGAAAAGAACAAAGCACTGACTGATCAGCTAAAAGCTATGAAAAGAGAACATGAACATTTTAGCACACAAATGATTGAAAATCTTGATGCATTGAGGACAACTGAGGATAAATTAAGAGATCTAGAAAGAGAAAAACAATAGCTAGAAGCATTAGTATCTGAAAGGAATGATGAAATCACAAGGTTGACTAGAATTCAACAAAATCTGTCAGACCAATTTGGTTATGCACATCATGAAGCAAATCTGAAAGATGATGAGAATCGAGCATTGAAACTTGAAGTATCAAGGTTGACCGATGAACTTGAAACAGAGAAGAAATCCAAAGAAACACTAAAGAAGAGTTATGAAGCATCAAAGATGTTGGATGAGCAACTTAATACAAAAAGACCCAACAAAATTGCAAGACTCGGTTACAAAGGAAAAGACTCTACCGAGAAGGGAATCCACACTATCGAGAGAGGAGAATCATCTAAGCAAGCTGGAAACAAAAAGAACATCAAAGGAAGGAAGCTTATTTGCAATTACTATGGAAAACAAGGACATACTGCCAACATGTGCCAAATCAGAAAAGGTAAGCAACCGAATGTCACAAGGTCTAATGGTTATTGTTATAATTGCAATAAATATGGTCACACATCTAACCAATGTAGGACAAATTTAGCTAGCAATTATCAGAAGGCAAAATTCAAAGGGTTTTGTAAAAATTGCAATAGATATGGACATAGTACCGAGAAGTGTTGGTTTAAGCAGAAGAACTATATGTGGTTTGCACACCGAGCAAATACTAGAAGCTACCGAACTCACATAGATCTTGACCGACAGTATACTGCAGTACCATGGGATTACAATACAAGGATATGGTGTGAATGATGTGGAAGATATGGACATATAAGTGCCAACTGCTTTATAAGGTTTGGAATGAACAACCGGAGATCATGGAGAAATCCTGGTATGGCATGTTTTCACCACCACAAAGTAGGACACTTGGCTAGAGATTGCAGAGATCAACCTAGAGGAGACGTTGGGGAAATAAGAAGCAAATTACAGATGTTTTGGAAAAAGAAGGAAATTGTGTCAAATGAAGAAAGCACCTTACCTACCGAGTTAGGTGCGCCTATTCCAAATTGATCGGTGAAGGTATGTAGGGACTGCATTCTCTCAAGGTTAAATCTTAACATTTCCTATTTTATCATGTACTTAATTCAAAATCTGCATAGCTAAAGATGCATTAGGAAATTTAAAACTTTATCAAGTCTTTTGGAAGCCTGTCTAGTCGGTAAATGTAGGAAGTCTGGCTACTCGGTAAAAGCATAAAAAGGAAGTGGTACCGAGTGCATTTAATGTTTTCTTACCTAACTACACAGAGCCCGATAAGGTAAATTCGTGTACTTAAAGCTTTTGTGCAGTCATTTTACACTTACCAAGTTTTCAAGAAAGCAGAGCAAAGCCATTCAAAGGTGACCAAACCTCCTCCGAAGCGAAATTCAAGTTATTTACATCAATCACAATGCATTGTCAAGCTAGTTTACCGATCATATCAGTTGTGAATATCTATTAAGTGGAAAGCGTCTGTCGTTTAAAAGTTTTCAAACCCTAAGGATCTTTTGTTAAGTGATTATCCAAAATTTGAAATGGCACCTAAGATCCAGAAGCCCATTGTTGTTGAGAACATTGAAAAGCCCTCACTGAAATACTCTCTAACTCCCAAAATAGCATCTAAACCGGATGATAAAACTGCATTTTCACTCATTTTGGATAGGGTTTTACTAGTTGAGGATGCCAGATTCTTCACTAAGTGTCGTGTTGAGGAACTAGGTCATGTTGAGATCAAGGACACATATGATGAATTGTGTACTGATGAAAAACTAGATAACAAGTTTGAACACATTAAAGTCAAGGGATTGATCGAAGCCCTAACCTACCCATGAGTCTTCAAACCCCAATGGGTTAAATTTGTTTTGAGCAGAGTTCATGATGACTTCATGTGGTTAGAAGAGCAACCATTCAAGATCACCAAGGAAATCATCCACTTGATCACCGGTTACCCTATTTATGACCATGCCCGAGCTCAGAAAATAATTTCACAGAAGGAATTGATCACTTTAACTGGAGTAGAATCTGATTGCAGAGGTCTAAAACTAAATAATGTCATAGATGTAGAGCTGAAGTTTGCCATTAGAGTCGTAGGCTATTGTTTCTTTCAATTGGCAAGGGAAAACAGTGTACCCTGTGCAATAGTCGATTTAGCCTATAAAATTGTGAAGAAAGGTATGAAGATTGATCTATGCGAAGTGTTGTTGAAAAATCTGTTTTAAAATCTCAACACCATAAGGAAGCCAAAGAAGAACAACTTGGCAAACACACTGAAGTTTGGATCACTTTTGGTATGCATGTTTTTCTATTTTGAGAAATTCTTTCCATCAGTCGGTAATGTAGTTTGGCAGCTACACCAACCAATCACCCATCAAATCAATGACTTCATCAAACAGCTAGGTGATAACTTCAATGATATTATGGATGGTTATTTTAGCAAGTTTCAAGAAAAGATGCATAATAGGTATAGGATTCCACCCAAGTTAGTGGAGAAATACAAGGATGATATATGGTTTGAAGTAGACACTGACTACTGCTGTGTCAATGCGGTGGAACCGAGAACTCAATCTTGGCCACCTATGGGTTATGAGATTGATTTTGACATTACGCAACAACAGATAGATGCTTTTCTTGCTCTACCAAGGCATGCTACCGAGATGAGATACAGTACATATGAAGAAGTTAAAGAGAAAGTTAAAATGAGCATTGTAGTACCAAAGGCTACAAGAAAAGCAACAAAAATGATTAAGGCATTAACAGAAAAATTTGGAGAAGGTTCTTTCTCCACACCTGTCAAGAGCATTCAAGTCATCACCGAGGAGGAATCTAAAGCCCAAGAAGTAGCTATTACATTGAGCACTGAGTTGCCAAAAGGGAAAATTTTGAAAAGGAAGAAACAAGATACATCAAAGGTATCACCGACTCCTTCAATAAAGCGCCCAAACACAAGATCATCTGCAGTGTCACCAAGTAAGAAACCAAAGAATTTTGCCGCACGAAAGTTAACAAAATCTTATAAGAAATCTACTTAGAGACTCATTTTGACTAAAGAGTCCAGTGACACCGAATCTGAAGATGCAAGTAAATTTCATATTGTTAAGAGTCAAAAGAAAGATGTACATAGCATTGATAATTTTTGTGCTAATCTGAAACAATATGGTGGATTTGGAGCATTTCGATATGTTAAGTATGAATCCAGAAATGATGAAGAAAAGAGACAAATAGAAGAAGCTGTAATCTGCACACTTCTGAAATTCTGATTGGTCCAATTGGAAGTAACTAATTCTCTTCCAAAAGAATTGTATTTGCATATTGATAACAGGTGGAAATATGCCATAGACCTGGAAAAATAGATGAGAGAAAGAAGTCTGGTACATCTCTTCTCAGACATGTCGGTAGATGAGATCAATGAACATCTAAAAAGCTACCAGACAAACTTCCTAGTCAAGCAAAGAGCCTTGAAATTGATGAATGGCCTTTATCTTGAAGCAGAGAATGAGACCAAGGAAAAGTGGCAGGAAATCTTTTGAATCAAGAATGTTGGTGAGCAAGTTGAAGTTGAAATAGTTGATGTCACCGAGAAAGATCCTGATGTCACCGAGCAAGACCCTACTGATACTATACAAATTGATGAGGATATCATGGACACCGAGGTACAAGAATAGGAAATGATTGAAGGGAATGCTTATGCCAAACTAGTATCCAGTGAGTTAGTTTTGGAACAAGTTCAGCCCTATCCTCTGGTCACTCAGCATGTTTCAACCAAGACACCTCAGGATACTGAACAAGGAAAAGAGGGTCACAAGTTTACAGAAGGAGAAGCTACTTCTCAGGCCACCGAGGAACGGACTTCTCAAGCCCCTTCTAGCACTAAAAATGTTACAACTGAGACCTAGAGTGAGGATTCATCGAAGGCTACATCTCAGGTTAAAGAAATTGACAAAAGTGTTGCCTCTACTGAGCAACCTATCGAGGGTCAACAAGCCTCCCAAGCCATTGTATTAGTTCAACCAGTGAAAAACTCCTCATCTAAAGAAAAGAAAATGAAAAAGCATAGTTTCAAGTTAGATTTGTCAAAACCAATAGTGTTGCCAAATGTAGACATATCCAAATTAAAAGGGCAAGCACTTATTGAATTTGGTGAACTATGCAAAGCCAAAGCAGAACAAGAGAAGCAAATGGCTATACAAAAGAAAAAACATAGTACTTCAGAAGGTGAAAGCACTATTAACAGATATGCTACCTGAAGCTACAGTGACAAAAGATGCAGCCATTCATGTTCAACTGGATGAACTCCTAACTAAAATAGAGGCATCTGGAGTAGACGCATCTGAATACTTGAGCAAATTGAAGGACAAAGAGCTCACTGCAAAAATGATTGAAGAGGTATAGAAAGCCATTGCTATTGGCAAAGTAAAACTTGTCAAATTTATTGCTAAGTTGTCCCCTCAACTCAAGCACATTCTTTCTTTATTTCAGAAACTCTGTATATTTTCTATATTCATTAAAGACATCAAGAATAAAACATAAGTGATTGAGAAAGAGATCATTGATCTCTCCCATACATTGACCACTGAGCCATTTTCTATTCAGAATTTCTATACCAAGTTACAAAATCTCATGGCTCAACAATTGGAACTTAGGAATGAAGAGCACAAAATAAGGATGGACATTATGACTCTTCAAACCTTAATCATTCCACACTTGTCCTCCGTCCAAGAACATATCGACAAGGCTACCTCTTTATCCACTCAGCCAGAGGGAAGCACTTTAGATGGACTGATTTCACTGTTAGCTGACATTACAGCTTAGAATTCACTCATGGATAGTGTCAAGGATGCCCTCTCTGCCGCTCTCACCGATGCAAGGACAAAGTATAAATCCATTTTTGACCAGTTGCCTCCACCGAATGGTAACTAAGTTTTGATGTTTGTCAAAAAGGGGGAGTATAGTATATAGTGTATATAAGATAATTTTGACAAGGGGAGCAATGAACCGATCAGTAAATTGAACAATCGAGCAGTGAACCAAGTAGTAAATATAGAATATTGATCACAATGCATGCACAATCAGAGTTATGAACAATATATTGATAAGGGGAGTATATCTGAGTATACTATTTATTGACAAAATGTATATACTGTCAGTTTAGTCAAATTTTGTAAGTATATAGATTTTTGAGTTATGACTTTGAAAGAAGTTTTGTCAAACATCTCAACTAATGTCAAAAGGGGAGATTGTTACTACTGTGTATGGTGAAAATGGATAGCAATAAACAACAATATTGAAAGACTAAAATGGATTCAACCACCAAACCCTAGCCTAACAATGAACAAAGATCCACCATAACATATGAAGATAACCTAAGACAATGCAAAATAACTCAATAAATCACAAAGATTATACCATCACATGTCCACTAGGGTTTTTGATCTCCATTCTTCCTATCTCCATTGATCTTGTTTGATATGCTTGCTCTCAGATTTTTGTATGCACAAGAGCTCAACAAAGAACGGAATGTGGTTGCAAGTAGGATCGTAGTATAGCCAAGTCCTCCAAAATTAGTCATTAGGGGCTTTTGGTAATGAAGAAAGCATCTCCTTAAATAGAAGACACAATAGAAAATGGAGGGTTAAGATTGAGAGGTGTAAAAAGAGAGGTCGGCTAGGATTAGAGGGTAGGTATAAGAAATACCAAAATAATGAAAGGGGTAGGTAGTGTAGGAAATAAGAGATGAATGACATGTGTCATGTGTAGAAAAGGTTAATGAATTAATTAAATAAATAAAGATTTATTTAATTAATAGAAGAAGTAGGGTAATTAAATAAATAAAATATTTATTTAATTTAGGAAAGGGATAATTTAAATAAATAAATGTATTTATTTAAATGAGAAATAAGGCTAGAAGAGGATAAATGAATTAATTAAATAAATAAAGATTTATTTAATTAATAGAAGAATTAAGCTAAAGTAATTAAATAAATAAAATATTTATTTAATTAGACATGACAATTTTAGGTGTCTACATTTTGCCCCTCTTTGAGACAATGCGGCTTGTCGCGTTGTTTCAAAGAAGATAAGATGAACTGATACAGAGTTGCCCCAGGATGGGAATGATATGCCCCCTCGAGAGATTGGATGAAAAAGTCTGGAAAGATTGCAGACAATCTCGCGATAAGAAAGATGGGAAAGAATGGACTGATTGGATAAAGTGACAAGGTCACGGGATGAGGAAGACTGACTCGGGAAAAAATGAGGGCGAGGGCTAGGGTAGGCTATAAGATAAACCACGGGCAAAAGACATCCTCATTGTCATCCACACCCATAGAAGATCACAGTGCAGAGCGAGAAAAGAGCAGCAGCAGTCAGCAGCGATGGCATTCGTTCATAGATTCGATCGTGTCCGCCGATTCCAGCGACCAGCCGATGCAGGAGAGCCGGTAAGTACCCGAAAACCTCCTCGTACTTTCACGCATTTCAAGTTTTGTCATTAATGCATGTTTAGGAGCAATAAATGCGCTAGAAATAGGGTAGTTTAAAAGTGCAAAAACGCGCAACCGCGTCTGTGTCAGCTCCAGGCGCGTCTGTGTCCAACAGGCGCGTCTGTGTCGGGTCCAGGCGCGTCTGTGCCTGGAACCGCGTTTGTGTTGAATGCGGACGCGTTTGTGAAATGTAGTAGCGTCTGTGCTTTTGAACAGCGTTTATGTCATGCAGGGACGTCTGTGATCCCTGGTCGCGTTTATGTCTGGCATAGGCACGTTTGTGTTTAGAAAGCGCGTCTGTGTTGCAGAGGCGCGTTTGTGCAGTCTATAAGCGCGTTTATGAGTTAAAAGCGCGTGTGTGTTGAAAAAGTGCGTTTATGTGTTTAAATGCATGGTTTTAGTCCTGTAGGTCAAATCGGCAGTTCTGTGATGAACATACGCTGTCGATTGGATAAGCTGCTGAGAGGATACACTCAAGCAGGTCCTCTAGGAATACTAGGATAGATCAAGGCACTTTGTAATGAACAGGGAGCACCAGGATAAGCAGCACTTTGTGATGAACAGGGAGTGCGAATGTGAGTGACACTTTGTGATGAACAGGGAATGTCACACACGTAGTACTTTGTGATGAACAGTGAGCACTACTAGGATAAATAGCAACACTTTGTGATGAACAGTGAGTGTCACTAGGGTAGATAGCCATATGCATTTGGGTAGCGAGTAGCATTTTGTGATAAACAGTGAATGCCACAATAACTGACAAGATTGATTTGCTTGACTGCAGGAGTATTTGCCGATGTTGGAGTCACGGGAGAGATTCCCATCGACTCAGAGACTGCGTCCAGAGTTGTCCATCCAGGACATGATTTCCATTGAGGAGATGGGTCTCACATATATGCTCTATGTGCCTGAGTTTCGGGCAAACATGGGGTTGCTGACTGCATTGGCCGAGAGATGGCACTCAGAGACATGCACGTTTCACCTGCCGATGGGTGAGATGACAGTGACACTAGAGGATGTCTACAGGATACTGCATATCCCCATTGATGGAGAGTTGATCCCCTACGACCGTGACGGTGACAGGGAGGCCTTGAGACGGGTTTTTCAGGATCCTGAGTTGGAGATGAGAGCAGGGCATGTAGCCTGGGACACCATGACTGCCACAGGATTGGCATTGCCGGCAGTTATTGGGGGAGTTATCAGTGGATACCTGTGTCCAGACAGGGCCACACGAGGATTGGCAGTGGGCTGGGGAGGGGCCTTGGAGACGCTGATCCAGCAGAGCCAGTGGATGGAGAGGGTGGATGGAGAGGGTGGAGGAGATGATGATGAGGGAGGAGGGGATGCAGGTAGGGGCCGGCGGAGGCGGAGGGGAGTGGTGGGAGAGAGACGGGTAGCACCTCGGAGGGAGGGAGGTCAGGAGAGAGCAGCTCCAGTGGTGAGAGGACGGGGTGGACTGCCCCTACAGGTGCCAGCAGCACAGGGTCCCAGAGAAGGACAGAGACAGGTACAGCCACAGGGACAGAGACAGGTACAGCCACAGGTACCTATACAGGCACAGGGACAGGTGCAGGCAGAGGCACAGGGACAGGCACCTGTAGAGGGGGAGCCACAGGCAGGGGCGGAGAGCGGAGACTCCGAGGAGGATGAGGTGGTGAGGCTGCGGGAGATCTGCCAGGGCCAGGCAGATGAGATTGAGGATTTGGTTCGAGAGAGGAACCACCTCAGGATCAGGGTCCGAGACACAGAGCGGGAGAGGGATCAGGCCATCCAGAGATATACCGAGGCCGAGACAGCTCTGAGGGCAGGTAGGCGGGCAGCAGAGGATGCAGGGGCAGGCTACGCCTATGTTTTGCGAGCGGGAGAGGAGATCGCCTACTGGAGGGATCTATATTATGCAGCCGTGCCAGCAGAGCAGCGGGCTAGGAGCTTCCAGAGGTCGTCGCGCACAGCGACGGCTACGGGAGGGAGCCGCAGGAGACAGGCATCCAGCGGTGGGGTTATGGGGCCTCCACCACCACCAGAGGGACAGGGGGATCCAGGGGCAGGGCCATCTACAGCTCAGACTCCGTCGAGGCGAGGTGGCTCCGAGGGAGGGAGTTCCTCATAGCTATAGTGGGCTCCCATTGTATCAGTAGATGTATCATTGTTGGATTGTAGACACCTGCGGGTGATTCTTTTGTAGCCATATGATTCTTTTGACATCATTGTATTATGACACATTTGATTGATTATATATATGAGATGATTCATCTTTTGCGGCAGCTATATGCATGTGTACCTTGTGTGATGAGATGTTCTTATGTGATGCATGTTTTATGATATGGATGCTTATATGATGCAAGGCCATATATTTTTGTTCTTTTATGTTGTATATGTGATGCATGATGCAAATGAAAATGTATGTGATGCAAATGATTATATAATGAAAATGTGAGATGTGCTAACATGTGTTGTATGCAGGATGTGATGCCATTATAATATCTATATGTATGAAATGCTTATATGTGGTGATGCAGGTGCAACTATATGAAATGCACATGTTTTTGGTGTGTCATTATACTCAGTCATGTGATAGCGGGCTACGCGGACTCGAGAAGGACAATGGAAGTCAATCAAGAAAGGGGGATGGAAGACAGAAGATATGAACGTGAAAGAGCTTCTTGTGCGTTATCATCATTGAGCTTTATTATGGCAGAATAGGTTATGACAATCGAGGCATATGTTCGGCCCAGAAAGTCATTGTACCTGTTTGCATGGAGATAAGACAGTCACAAACAAGGAATGCCCCAGTTCACACTAGACTCACAGTGTCCTCATATCCTTGGACAAGTCATAGTATTACTAAAAGACAATCCACAGACAGCAAATGCAAATAAGTGACGATACCCCATCCTCGCCTTTCTAGTCAAAGACATCCTGGAGATAGAATCTCTAGTCAAAGACATCCCGGAAAAGCTAAAAGACATGTCACCAAAAAGATAAAACCAAAAGAAAACCAAGACTCGACACCCACATCCACTGTAGTCCTCAAGTTTGTGTCTCTTGTCACTTGTTTAAGTCAAATTTTGATTGTGGTCACAATGTTCACTTTCACAAAAAGGATAGATAGCACTGAACCATATGTTGTCTGAGTCTGTTAAAAGATTTGATTTTGTTGAAGCCCATTGTTGCTGCTGTATCTCCTTGGAAACTGACTGAATCCATGAAACTGATACCTTATTGTGGAGAAGATGGAACTTTATTGCGGATTTGCGATGCAAAATGTTGCTTTATTGCGAATTGTGCGCGGATAGACTGAAGAGAGCTGAAAGAAACTGTACTCCTCGAAACATGTGATGTTCTCAGTTCCACACTCATTACTAGACGCAGGAATTGGCCGTAGTCACAGATAGGATCTGATTTATTATGAATGGAAAGAGAGTGAAAAGGGAGGGTTTATTATGAATGGCTAACCAATCTCGGGTAGATCAATAACAAGCCATGATGGGAATGGGTAAGTTTATTGTGAGTGAATTGGTCGTGATTGTGTGCGAAGTGAAAGAATGAAAGGGAATCCTGAAAGAGGGAGGAGCAAAGTCCCTACGCATGGCGCTGGTGACCCAGTTTTCACCATGGTACTTGCCCAGGGCGCCACCGAAGTGGTTTTCGCCGTTGGGCGAAATTATTTCTCTTTACTTTTTTGGATTTTGCAATTTTTTTTTGTTGTCACAAGGCGCCTGTTTGCCAGGTTTTCACCAAGTAACAATTTTTTTGTTTTTATAATTTTTTTTGTATTTTTGAATTTTTTTTTTTTTTTTATTTTTGCATTAGGATACTTAAAAAGAGCTTATGTGTAGAACCTGCGAAGGTGCATGCTGTTGATAGGGTCCTCCAAAGATTCACCTTCTGTAGTTGAGAGCTGATATGCCCCAGATCCATATGCTGCTGTGATGATGTAAGGACCAAGCCAGTTGGGTTCAAATTTGCCCTTCTTTTCTCTATCTTGCTGATTCTTGGGGTTCTCTCTGAGGACTAAGTCACCTACCTCAAATGTGCGAGGCTTGACCTTGTGATTGTAACTGCGACTCATTCGTTGTTGGTAAGCCTTGAGATGATTAAAAGCAGTGTGTCGTCGTTCCTCCAACAGTTCTAGTTCTTGTAAGCGAGAGACCCTGTAGTCTTCATCATTGATTATGTTTCTCAAGGAGACCCGTAAAGAAGGTAACTCGACCTCAATAGGCAAGATGGCTTCAGCACCATAGACAAGTGAGTAAGGTGTAGCTCCTGTAGGTGTGCGGACACTGGTACGATAGGCCCAAAGTGCGGGATTGAGTTGGACATGCCAGTTACGGCCAGCGTCGTCGACTGTCTTTTTAAGTATTTTGAGAATTGTTTTGTTAGACGCCTCAGCTTGGCCATTACCTTGGGGGTAATATGGTGTGGAGAAACGATGAGAAATATGGAATCGCTCACAGAGTTCATGAACATCCTGATTCTTGAAAGGACGCCCGTTGTCGGTAATAATGGAAGTAGGAATCCCGTATCGGCAAATGATGTAGTTCAGGATGAAAGTAGCGATTTGTTTCCCAGTAACTTGTGTGAGAGGCACAGCTTCAATCCACTTTGTGAAATACTCTGTGGCTGTGATAATGAATTTATGTCCGTTGGAAGAAGGAGGGTGAATCTTGCCTATGAGATCGAGTCCCCACTGACAAAAGGGCCAAGGAGATGCAAGGGGCTGTAGTTCTTGTGCTGGCGCGTGTATGAGGTCTCCATGAATTTGACACTGCTTACACCTCTTGACAAACTGATATGCATCTTTTTCCATAGTAGGCCAGTAGTATCCAGTCCTGATGAGTTTCTTGGCCAAGGTAGGACCACTAGTATGCGGACCACATATCCCTTCGTGCACTTCTCGTAACGCAATCTGAGCTTCGTCACTCTCTAAACATCTAAGGAGGGTGCCATCTAGACCTCGCCGGTATAGGATATCAGCTAGGATAACGTATCGGGAGGATTGGCGGATGAAAGTGCGGCGTTGGTTGTTCGATAAATCGGGAGGTAAGATGTTGTCGCGAAGGTATGTGAATATGGAACCATATAACTGGGATTCAGGACCAACAACACATATCATTTCCGTGAGAGTGATCTCATATGACGGAATCAGCAGGTTGTCAACCAGGAACTCATAATAGGTCTCATTTTGTGGTAGGTCAATGAGTGAAGCAATTGTAGCCATGGCATCAGCAGCGCGATTCTGTTCTCTTGGTATCTGCTCAAACTCTATCTTTGCAAAGTGTTGTTTCAGATCATCTACCAGTTGTTTGTAAGGCATTAGCTTTTCATCTTTTGTTTGATAATCATCAGTTGCTTGACGGATGACAAGTTGAGAATCGCCAAAAACACGAAGTTCCTGGATCTTCCACTGAACTGCAATTCTTAACCCTGTTGTTAATGCCTCATATTCCGCTATATTGTTGGTGCAAGGAAATGATAAGCGGTATGACTTTGGTATAGAATCGCCTTGGGGAGTTATAAAGAGTATACCCGCTCCTGCCCCGTGCTGTGTGTATGAGCCATCAAAGTATAGTTGCCATGGCTTTGCAGGTGATATTGTTAGAATGGACTCATCTGGAAATTCTGACTGTAGAGGAACATCATCTATCATGGGAGCATCTGCCAGTTGATCTGCAATGGCTTGTCCTTTGATTGCTTTTCTGTCCACGTATTCTATGTCGAATTTACTCAAAATCATTACCCACTTGGCCAGTCGCCCAGTAAGTGTAGCTTTGTTGAGCAGATATTTTAGTGGATCAATTCTGGCAATCAACTTGGTCTTGTGAGTGAGCATATAATGTCGTAATTTTTGTGAAGCGAAGACCACAGCGAGACATGCACGCTCAATTGATGTGTAGTTGAGCTCATATCCCACCAATGTGCGACTGATATAGTAGACTGCTTTTTCCTTGCCGTCAGGTATTTGCTGTGCTAGTAATGCCCCCAGTGCTGTTGGAGTAGCTGATATGTAAAGTAGCAATGGTTGATTCGGAATTGGTGGCATCAAAACTGGCGGGTTCAAAAGATAGTCTTTAAGTGCCTGAAAAGCCTGTTGACAGTTCTCGTCCCATTTGAACTTGATGTTTTTGTGTAGCAGGTGTTGGAAAGGATTACACTTATCTGCAAGTTGTGCTATGAATCTTCGTATGGACTGGAGTCTCCCTTGTAAAGACCGAAGTTGACTGATATTCTTGGGTGGCGGCATGTCCAAGATAGCCTTGACTTTTGCTGGATCCGCTTCTATTCCTCTTTTAGACACAATGAATCCTAGGAGCTTCCCGGAGGTTACTCCAAAGACACATTTCTTTGGATTTAATCTTACCTTGTATTTTTCCAGCCTATCAAAAGCAACTGAAAGTATGTCCAAGTGTGTATTTCTGTCTATTGATTTAACCAAAAGGTCGTCGACATAATCTTCCACCTTTACATGCATGAGATCATGGAAGATAGTAGTCATGGCTCGTTGATACGTGGCACCTGCATTTTTCAGCCCAAAGGGCATGACATTCCAGCAGAAGGTTCCCCATGGACAAGTGAATGATGTTTTATGTTGATCTTCAGGTGCAATCCTGATCTGATTATATCCAGAGAATCCGTCCATTAAAGATAACATCTCATGGCCTGCTGTGAGATCAACAATTAAATCAATGTTTGGTAATGGGAAATCATCCTTCGGACAAGCCTTGTTGATATCCCTGAAGTCTGTACATATTCGGATGCTGCGATCTGGTTTGCTAACAGGCACTAAGTTGGAAATCCATTCAGGATAATCAATTGGGCGTATGAATCCGACATCTAGTAATTTCTCCAGCTCTGCCTTGACTAATAATGCCACCTGTGGATGCATTTTTCTCAATTTCTGTTTTACTGGTTTTGCCCCCGGTTTGACTGTTAAATGATGCATTACTAAGTCGGGGTCTAGTCCAGGCATATCAGCATAAGACCATGCGAAGTTGACTTGTCGTGCCTTAAAGAAGCTTATGAACCTTGCTTTCTCGGCCTCTGTCAATGATTGAGCCAAAAATATGTTGTGTGGAACCTCGGCTGTACCAATGTTTGTCTTTATAGTCTCCTCTACCAACATGGATGATTTTTCCTCGTATGATGCTGGGAGAATGTCAAGCCTTCCATCTTCGGGCGCCTCAGAGAGGTTTTCACCCTCAGATACGTCCTTTCTTTTTACTTTTTTAGAGTCAGAGAGCGCCACAGTGTGGTTTTCGCCATAAGACCCTTGTTTTGTCTTTATTTTCACATTTTTGCGACTAGAAGGCCCGACACCCTCACCAAAGTATGCCATGTTATTTAGCTCTATGGCGTATCCTGCTTTATGGTCTCCAAGAGGAAGATCATCGCGAATGCCAAGATAATCAACAATAGCTTCGTCATTTTGAAATGTATCAATCTGTGGTGGTCCATCCTGATCCCAGTCAATGAGTTGGGGGTGAACGAGGGGAAGGTCTTTAGTGTTTTTAGAATCCGCAAGGCTAATAGTGAAGATGTGGTTATATTCAGGTATGTCAAGGTAGTCATCGAGGTCGTCAATGGCACTCTCCTCATCAGTGTCGATCGTGAGTGAGTCCAAATTATCATCACTAGTAGCACCCTCAGGGACAGGTGTCCTCATCCTATGTGATCCTGACCTAGGGCCCTGAAACGAAGCTTGTGCGGGATCCTTATGGGTCGGTTCTTGACCAACTCTGAATTTCTTGTAAAACTCCTCCTCCTCTGTAGGTTCATCTGGCTCTCTAAATGTCTCATTAAGTTCATAATCGCTGGAGGATTTGTCTGAACCCCATTCCCACTCATTGGAGTCTGTGGAATAATTATCCTCTTGTTGAACTTCAGCCACTTTGACTTGCCATATCTGTTTTGTTTTCTTGTGTTGAATCTTGGGGTTTAGAAAACCAAGCCCCTTAGAGCGTTCCCTTCTTGTAGCTAGCTCAGGTTGTAGAGGCTCCATGACACCTTCTTTGCGTAGTCCGAGAGGACTTTTTCCATCATACCCGAATCTCTGTAGAATTTTGAAACCTTTACCATAGTTTTCACAGGGTATTATAATTTGATCATGTGTATCATCTTCAGCGTCCTTATATAGCATTTTATATAAACTTTCTTCCTCTAGTTCGCCCCATTTTTGAAAGACGGTAGGATCCCATTTGAGGAGCATGATGGAGATTTGCTTATTTGGATGTGGTCGCCCATATTCCTTGGGGGAGTTCATGACTTGTCGTAAGAACATTGTTTGATTCAGAGTGTATTCTCCCATGCCTTTGTCTTGAAACTTGGCTCTAAGTTCACCCTGTTTGGATGTCGAGGGCTTTAATGACTCAGGATCAATATATGCTGAAGAAGGAATAGCCTCACGATTGCTGGGAATGATAATCTCAGTATGTGATCTCAAGTTATTGCAATATATGAATGGATTTGGATCACCATTGACCGTTACCTCGACTCCATTATGAGGAAATTTTATGCACTGATGGTATGTTGATGGGACCGCTCTCATTTCATGAATCCATGGACGTCCTAGCAATATGTTATACGTGAGGTCTAGATCCAGGACTTGACAAATCACGTCCTTTGTTACTGGCCCTATTCTGAGTGGTAAGATGACCGTGCCCTTGGACGAGCGCTCTTCATCATCATAAGCCTTAATAGTGATTTGGTTTGTAGCATTCACAGCTTTGTCAGAATATCCCAATTGTCTGATGGTGCTCAATGTACAAATATTAAGACCTGCTCCTCCATCTATCAGGACTCGTTTTATCCGGTGTTTATGTATGAAGGCTTCAATATGTAGAGGTGCATTGTGAGGCTGACTTATGGAGGCGTCATCGGCTTCTGTAAATGTGAGGGAGTGTGGAACGGATAGGTATCCCACCATGGCTTGAAACTGATCCACGTTTAGATCCGTAGGGACAGCAGTATCTCTCAAGGTTTTGTCAAGGACAGCTTTATGTGCAGGAGATATACGTAAGAGCTCAAGAATAGAGATGAGTGCGGGTGTTTTCCCTAATTGCTCTACAAGATCGTACTCAGGCTTAGTTGACGGAAGATTGGTATTCTTAGAAGAGGTTCCTGGCAATGTGATCTTACCTCGACGGGTTGTAACATGACATTCAGAGGTAGCTTCGGATGAAGATCCCACACCTTTTAGGACAATTTTAGGTCGCTGAGGAGGATTCTCAGGATTTTTATTTTTGATAGTAATGGTAGAAATATGATTGTCCATTGAGATGTGGTTAATAGTGGAATCATAATTGTAAGATGTTCTGGTGTAATTGGCTTGATCATCTGTGGCTTTGCCTTTTCCCTTGTCATGTTTTGGGAATGGTTCCTTAAACACCTCATGCTCTTGGTTAGATGAATGTCCCTCAATCTCAATATCTCCTCTGTCAATGAGATCTTGTACAATGTTTTTCAATCGATGGCAATTACTTGTCTTGTGACCCTTGCTCTTATGAAATTCACAATATTCATCATCATTCCACCAATTCGGTTTTACCTTTGGTTCATATGGAGGAAAATCTGGGACCGTGATCACTTTGTTTGCTACAAGCTTTTTGAATACTGATTCAAGTGGTTCTCCCAATGGAGTGTACTTCCTTCGTGGTTTGGAAGCTGTTTGATTGTTCACTTGATTGTTGGTAGAATTTGATCCAGAAAAGATGAACTTTGGTCTCACTGTGTTAGCATCCACAACACCATCATTAACTGTGTTCTTGTTCTTGTTCCAAAACTTTGGTTTGTCTTTTCCCTTAAAGTCCTCTTTGTTTTCTCTGAATAGTTTGATAACTCCTTGTTCAATTAAGACTCTTTCTGTTGCTAGGCCCTTTTCAATGACATCCTTGAATGTAGACAAACAAGCTTTTCTGAGATCATAACCAATAGCCTTGTTAACATTTTGTGTGAACATTTCCACCATTTGTTTTTGCGGGATTTCACAAGAGCATCTGCTAGCTAAGTTCCTCCATCTTTGCAAAAATGACGCAAAAGATTCTCCTTCTTTTTGTTTCGTATTGCACAAGGTAGTAACTGAGACATCTGTTTCAATGTTGTAAGAGAAATGTTGAATGAATGCCTCTGCCAAGTCACCCCATGACTTAATACCAGGAGGTAATTGAGAAAACCATTCCATCGCTTGATCTCCTAAGCTCTGTGGGAACAACCTCATTAAGTATGTTTCTTCTGCCGCTACCTCAATGCAAGCTGTGAAGAATTGTCTTATGTGTGCCTTGGGATCTCCTCTCCCTCTATATTTGTCAAATTTCGGTGTTGCAAAGTGCGGAGGAAACGGAGGCATGGGAATGCTCTTATCAAAGGGATAAGGGCATATATCTCTCATAGTATATGTGGGTTTTGATGTGCCCATGTCTTCCACTTTCTTTTGTAGATCTCTAATTTGTTGCTCCAAATTATTTTTGGGAGGAGATGGATTTCTTGTAGCATATCCCATGTTTGAAACACCCATTTGAGGAGGAGCTTGTTGCATGTATGGATGATACTGATCGTAGACATGTCCATATGGAGGTCTATATTGTTGCGACATGTATGGAGCACTTGGCATAATTTCTTGTTGAGGAACCCCATATCTGTTTTGTGTGTATAAACCATATTCAATGGGCCTTTCGTTTTCCATTGTGTTGCCCCCAATTTTGGCATGAGGTCTTCTTGTGTCAAAATTTTGAGGAAGTCCTTGAGTATCCATTTGTCTTGGTTGACCTATATCTTGAGCATGTGTTTGAACATAAGGCCTCCATGATGGTTTTTGAGTGTAAGTATCGTGCATTTGAGCTTGTGTATGTGGGATTGCTGGTTTCTGAAGCAAAACTGATGGTGACTCCGGCATCATATTATTTGGTCCTCCACTATTTGGTTGAGTTTGTTGTGAAGGTCTACTTTCCATAAGTTGAGATAAGTCAAAATCATGTGGTATCTTAGCTCCACTTTGTGCCATCATGTTTAGAAAGTATTGACGATCTCTCCTCATTATCTCTTCAACCAATCTATTGAATTGAGGATCCATTATAGATTCTTGTATGTCTGCTGATAGTATTGAAGAATTGTCCACATTATCATTGTGTGTAGCGTTGTGTATAGCGTTTGCGCTTTCCATATTTGGATTGTGTCTATAAACATTCATGTCTGGTAATGTAGTGTGCTCAGGATTGTAGAAGACATCATTGTCATACTCATAAGAACTCATGTTTACGGGTCCTTGAGCTTCTTTAGCTTTTCTCCTAGATTTTTGAAGACGGGTTTCAACCATGAACTAGGTGTTAGACCAATATGTGAGAGACTTAGACGAAAATGACAAGGGTATGTAAGACCAAGAGTTGTATGGAGTGTAAATGAATCTGAAGTTTACTTGCAATGTCCAAAGTGTAAGACCAAGTATGTATGTTGTAGAGTAGGTGTGACTTCCAAAGAGAGGATAGTTTCTCTTGATGAGGTAAGCTGACCTTGACTCTAAGTAAGACCAAATGAGACCCAAAGGTAAGAAACCTTGATGAGGGATCACTTAGCAAAGTGTTGTAGTATGTAGTGTGTTGACAAAGTATAGTGAGGACAAGCAAGTGACTCTTTGACTCAAGTTTAGACAAGTATGACTGTAAAATGAGGTATGAAGCAATGATGGACTGTGTAAGACCTTAGAACAGGCTGAATGCTAGATGAACCTGAAGAGATAACCTAGGAAGCTCAAGTGTGCCGAAACTGATTTCTTTGTTTGCTTGACTGTTAAACTTTTTTCAAATCCTGACACAGACGCCTCTGTATACTTCACAGACGCGGTTTTAAGACACAGACGCTATTCTGTTTGACACAAACGTGATTCTGAGATTTCCTGTTGATGTTTGCTAAGACTGACAGATTTTCGCAATTGTGGACACAGACGCGCCTGTATACTTCACAGACGCTATTTCCAGACACAGACGTGTCTCTGTTCGACACAGACGCTGATAAAAACACAGACGCTATTCTGTACTTCACAGACGCGTTTATCAGACACAGACGCGGTTTTAACAGACACAGACGCGTTTCTGTAACCTTAGTGCAATCTTTCCTATCTGTGAATTTGTTTTGCTGTGACCAAATCTGATTTTTCGACTGTTTTTCGTGACAAGAGGACACAGTGTTGATGACCCAATGTTTGCAGACTGTTTAGACTCCAAAAAGTGTGTTGTTTGATGTAAAAAGTTTTTGCATACACTTGAAGACACAAAAGACACAATGTTTTGCTGTTTTGTCTTGATTGTTTGAGTGTTTATCATAAGTCAAGCACAATTCTTATGGCTGGCCAGGACAATAATTGTTGATCCCACATGGGGTTTTACCCCCGAGGCTACGCTATTCAGAGCGGATACTTAGATGCTTGACCTCACTGGCTCCACCCTCGGCACTCACTTCTCGGGTCAGCCAAGCATCAGTCCCCATGAAAACTCCCCATGGCGAACTTTGTATCTCTACTAAGAACCGTATGTGTGTGGGCCGCTACCAGAGGTCCGACCTCCTGCCTCAACAACTAGAAGGATTTGGGCATCTAAAACAATGAGGTGCTAGTAAGGGCATCCGCTCGTGTGGCCATACATGCGGCACTTTCAGCTCTGTAAATACAGAAGGCTCCCAGCCGGTAGGGGTTACGCCCTACAAATGATCAAATAAATTTGATCAAACGGGTTTATGGGGAGACATAGTGTCGGTATGAACTAATCAGCACACGTTATTCATAGTTTTCACCATGAATACATTTGATTATAGTGGTTTGGATGAGGTGGGTTTTCCTCGCTACCACTTGGGTCGTTCTCTTCTCACTAGTAGTCCTAATGACCACACGGGAAGACAGGCCCTCTAAAGAATAAACACAAAGAGCCTATTGCTCAAGACACAAAAGACAATGGTTCAATTTTAGTGCACCAATTGAAGTGTTTGCTAAGCTATGAAGACAAGGCCCACAAATAAAATTACAAAACCCTAGCTAAGGCCCTGCAACAAAATTGTTAGTAGTTTGGGTTGTTTCAAATGATAACCCCTTCCTGCAAACACACAAGTTAGGTAAATTTTAAGAAAAACCCAAAAAGACTTTGTGAAAAGGGGCCTTCAACAAAAACGTATTTGCCTCCAAAGCAAGCTGCACAAACCAGGTTAGCTAGATCTGCAAAGGTTAGCCAAAAATAAACCAGATCTGAAAACCCTAAGTACAAAATCCGAAAAGCCGAATCGAAAAACTTGAAACAAATTTGCAAAAACAGAATGCACAGACGCTGTTATACCAGACACAGACGCGTCTGTCCGACACAGACGCGATTCTGTGATTTGCAGACGTGATTTCAGAACACAGACGCCTCTATATTCTTCAGACGCGATCGTATGGTTCACAGACGCGATTCGGGATCACAGACGCGACTTTCGGAAACCTGCAAAAATAGAAAATGACAGAAACACAGACGCGATAAAAGATGTCACAGACGCCTCTGAAATACAAAAACGCGATCCGAACACTCGCAGACGCGAAAAAAACCTAAAATGTCGTCGAAATCGTCCGATCTGCAACTTCAAAAATGCAAAATCTGCAACAAAATGTTAAATGCAAAGGGACAAGAGTCCCACCGGGCGTGCCAAAATGTGTATGGTGAAAATGGATAGCAATAAACAACAATATTGAAAGACTAAAATGGATTCAACCACCAAACCCTAGCCTAACAATGAACAAAGATCCACCATAACATATGAAGATAACCTAAGACAATGCAAAATAACTCAATAAATCACAAAGATTATACCATCACATGTCCACTAGGGTTTTTGATCTCCATTCTTCCTATCTCCATTGATCTTGTTTGATATGCTTGCTCTCAGATTTTTGTATGCACAAGAGCTCAACAAAGAACGGAATGTGGTTGCAAGTAGGATCGTAGTATAGCCAAGTCCTCCAAAATTAGTCATTAGGGGCTTTTGGTAATGAAGAAAGCATCTCCTTAAATAGAAGACACAATAGAAAATGGAGGGTTAAGATTGAGAGGTGTAAAAAGAGAGGTCGGCTAGGATTAGAGGGTAGGTATAAGAAATACCAAAATAATGAAAGGGGTAGGTAGTGTAGGAAATAAGAGATGAATGACATGTGTCATGTGTAGAAAAGGTTAATGAATTAATTAAATAAATAAAGATTTATTTAATTAATAGAAGAAGTAGGGTAATTAAATAAATAAAATATTTATTTAATTTAGGAAAGGGATAATTTAAATAAATAAATGTATTTATTTAAATGAGAAATAAGGCTAGAAGAGGATAAATGAATTAATTAAATAAATAAAGATTTATTTAATTAATAGAAGAATTAAGCTAAAGTAATTAAATAAATAAAATATTTATTTAATTAGACATGACAATTTTAGGTGTCTACAACTACTTACTAAGTTGCCATTAGTTTTATGTCCAAAGTCATTCTATATACTCTAGTCGGTTATTACTATTGAAACATTCAGTCGGTAAGCACAGAGAAGTCAGTTATAGAAGAAAGTAGTCATAGAGCTTAGTATACCCCGAGTTGTCTACCGAGCAGCAAAAATGATACATTGAGTGAACACACACCGAGTGAAACATGTTACCAGATTCATTGAACCTAGACACATATGGGAAACGTGTTACAAGATCGGGGAACAGGGAATCATTATCACTTAGGAAATTGCACCTTAAAGATTTTGTATGATCTTGAGGTCATCTATCCAATGAAATATTTTGTATGGTTATTCATTCGATGAATCATGTTTGTAAGATCGAAGCATGAACATATCACCGACATAAGAGATCTATTTATACAACATGAATTGAGGATCAAAAAGAGAAGGTATATGAAGCAAGACATGTGTAATAGATAAGGAAGCACTGAGTATTGTGACTATTAGAGACACATAGGTCACCGAGAAGGATTTCAGAGAACAGTCAAGGAACAGAGTAAATAGAAGGGTTTACCGAGTTAATCTATGGATTACCGAGGTATGCTATAAGCAAGGTAATCTCATTTTGAGCACATAGAATCTGCTATAACATTTCAGATGTGAAGTTGCAGATATTTTGTAATATTGTGTTGTAATATTCTGAGTTATAAGAGAAAACTTTAATAGGGTAAAAGACTCTAACAAAGTCTATAAATTGTAAAGCCTTTAACCATGTGCAACATTTAGAATAAGTGTTGTAAAATCCTTTAGCAAGGTAGATCTAACAATCTTGATACTCCTAACAGGGTAAGCTATCAGAAATAGCTAAACATGTAGCTCTAATCGAGCAACCTTTATTATTGTAGTAGTGAAGTTGTGGGTGCCATCCCCACCACAATTTTTCTCTCTAACCAAGAGTTTCTGTGTAACCAAAATATATGTGTTATGGAGTGAATCATGTGTGATTGTTATTTATTTGTTTTAGCATTATATTATGTTACAACAGTTTTTGGTTTATGTATAACAGTAAAGTTATTGTTGAAGAAAAGATTTGAAGTACTGATTCACCCCTCTCCTCTCAGTACATTAGCTTTCCATATTGGGCCTGACATATACCTCATTTACTATTTGTTGATGATACATTGCTTCTTGGGGAGGTATCTTTAAGGAAAGCAAGAATCATAAGGAGCACACTTGATAAGTACTCTCAATGGTCGGGGCAGAAAATCAACTGGAGGAAATAAAAAATATACTTCTTTAATACAAATGTGGGGAAGGAGAGGGAGATATCTCAGATTATGGGAATGAAGATAGGTGGGCTCCCAGGAAAATATTTATGCATCCCACTTTTGGGGGGTGCTAGTAGGCCGTCTATTTGGAAGAATTTGGTGGATAGCTGCATCCAAAGAATGGATGGGTGGAAGAGTAAATTTCTGTCCTTGGCTCTGCCATACCTATATTCTCTATGGTGTGTTTTAAAATCCGTCACAAAGTCTTGAAGGTAATTGAGCAAAAAATGAGGAAGTTTTTTTGGAATGGTGCACAACGTGAGGATAGAATCCCTTTGTTGGCATGGGAAAAAATATTCAAACCCAAGCAAAAGGGTGGTGTTGGTTTAATAAATTGGCAAAAAATGAATGAGGCAATGGGAGCAAAATTGGTTTGGGCTATATACAAAAATCCTATTCAGTTAAGGGTACAAATTTTGAAGGAAAAGTATATGGATTGTCGGGAGGATTGGTGAATCTTCATGATTGTAAATCCTCCGAGTGGATCTACAATCTGGAATTTTATAGTCTAATGGAGAAAAGTTATAACATACCATATTACGTGACAGATTGGGGATGGATAGACTGGAGATTTTTGGATGGACTCCTCGGATTGTAAGACGACCATTGGAGAGGGTGAGGAGTTGGAAGAAGTGAGAAGGATTTTGAGTGAGCTTTGGGGTGTAAAAGTCAAGAATTATCTAGAACCCATAAGGGTGGAGTTGTGTTGGAAATCTGTTAGAGAGGCTCTTCAAAATCCAAATCATATTAAACTGATGGAAAATATTTTTAAGGAGAGAAGAGTGTTTGTCTCAGAGAATAAGGATGAAGTGAAATGGTGTGGAGCAAAGAGTGATAACTACTCGGTTAGAATTGGTTATCAAATGATTGATATTGATGTTGAGGTGGTTGAGTGGCTGACAAGCCTATGTTGGGGGAAAGAATGTCTCCCTAAGGTAGGTGCTTTCGTGTGGCTAGCAATCAAAGGTAGAATTTTGATGGGAGAAAGAAGGAAACAACTTAGAATGGTCAGACCAACAAGATGCATAATTTGTGGTACCGATGAAGAGACTATTGACCACTTACTTCTCAAGTGTGAATTGGTTACAAAATGCTAGAGGATGGTCCAAGGAAAATTAGCATGGCAAGGTCCTCTCTCGGGAATGTTAAAGGAAGTTTTTTTTAGTTGGCCAAGATGTTACAAGAAATTTGTTTTCTCCTGTATGTCAAAGATCAGTCCAAGAGTGATTATATGGGAAATCTAGAAAGAAAGAAATAGGCGAATCTTCTAGGATAAAATAGAGTTATTGCAACGGATTGATATGTCTATTGAAGAAGTAGTGGGAGCAGCAGCTTCAATATTTTCAGTGAAGGATGCAGTCTTATCTAAAGAAGACTCATGTATCCAGGGATGTTAGCCAAGGATTAAGTTTAGGCCCGTTCATGGGCCTAGACAGGATGATCCATCTTCTTGCCCTTCTATTGTACAAAATAAGGAATTGTAAGGACCCACTAGACCTAACCTTAGAAAAACTAACATAAATGATTCCAAATTAAATCTAAGTAAATTTCCATTTACATAAATGCAAGATTTTGGTTATCTACTTTGCATTTAAACATATGAATAAAAATTGCCATTAATATGAGAGCATTCATAATAAAATCCATAAGTTATGAATAAGGGATGACAATATATGAACGAGTTAAAATAAACATAACCACATGTTTATGAATAAACTATGAAATAGGACAAGCATCTAATCCTAGCATTGCGCTTTCAAAGAAATTCATCAAAGAGAATGCTTACGTAATGGTTCATACATATAATAAATGCAAACTTAAAGTATGCATCAAACTTAAACAAACATGTACGAAATGAAAGAAGACTAAGCATGTAAGCACACATACCACAAATCATACACAAGTAGGACACATGTTAGTGGTTAGTGGTTAGTAGTTTTCCTTATTTTCTTTTAGTTACATCTTCTTGTCGACTTCCAGTTGCATTTTTTACAATAGGTCTCAGAGACCTTTTACATATCTTGCATAGCTTGATCATCCATATCTTACATGGATTGAATTTTGAGACCACATTGGTTTATTACAAGAAATCATTAATACATCATACAATGTTACATAAGATTTTACAATGATATACAAAAGTCTATCGCTGGATGTTGTGTCTTCCTCGCCATCATACTCACCTCCATCTACGATCTGGGAGACGAACAAATAACCCAAGCATTTCATCCGCCCAACCAATTGAAGCTTGCTCTTCTCGGTGCTCATGACAAGCTATCGTCCCTCATGATGGAGTGTCATAGCAAGTCGACATCAATTTTTGGGAATTGGACTTGTGTGTGCATGTAGCATCTAACAACCTAACCAGTTGAACTTATCTACACGTGATATGGCAGGGAGAAATAAATAACTTGGCCAAGTTTAAACCCTTTTGGGTGGGTGTAAACACCCTTCCCTGTTTGACCCATAATCAAGCACCATGCCCATTATACATCCCTCATAGACAAAGATAAAAATTACCCCTCTCGGATGTATATATATAATTGTATCATGTTGTTACTTCTCTCTTAATTACACCCATTTATGGAATAATACTCCAAGATAGGTTTTAATAAAGAAGAAAAACAAGTTTCACTGTAACTTTCCATAATACTTAAATAAATCAGAAACTATAATGACAAGAAGGCAAATAGTAATCTGAACCTTATGACTTAATTATTTTGTGGTTTTACTCGTATGGGTATTGACTTTTCCTGCAACAATCTTAATTGGTTTCATCCTAAAAGTGAAAATTGATTTGAATCAAATAAGAAAGTTGATATACCAAGCATAAAATAACAAATCTCAGATGTCACAGTGTTTTTAAAGAGAGGAGTCGTCTTGAGGGTAAAACTCTAAGAAAACAACATCAGCAAAAAAATTAATTTGATATTATTAGATATCTAAATCTACCACGTTCAAATTTTTTTGAAAAAGTAATAGCAAATGGTTTAAATCAGAGAAAGTATAAATAAGAAGGAAGGGGGGGGATATTACCTTGTTTATGGAATTGACTTTTGCTTTGTCAGCCAGATCGACTTAGAGTGCTTCTTGTTTGCAGTAGTATTAGCTTAACATAAAAACAACTGATTTTACATCAAATTGAAAGGTAAAAGGAACATCTACCAATAAGTCAATTTGGCATGGTCTACAGGAAACAAAATGAAACCCACATTCAACCCATTCAACAGTGCACAGGATAGAGGAAAATTCGACTAGGTTAAGTGTTATGCCAATATGATAATTCAAGCTAAGAAAATACATCAAAACAATACATATAAGATGGTGCATCTCTTTCAAAACGATGTAAAATGGTAGCATTCCTAGCATATATATGGAGAGAAGAGAACTATGGGGTGATAAATAAACAAACTGAAGATTTGAAATCTGCAAAAAGATAAGGGGGTCCAATACATATCACAAAGGAGTCGATCGATTTATCCAAATGCTAACAACCAAAAAAATTGATCCTTAATATTGATTCAGGAAGGGAGTAGAATAAATAAAAATAACAATAAGAATGTGTTTTAAACCTGTAGATTGACCCAAGGAAAATTATCGCCTGGCTATCTGTAAAAACTCCCAAACAGTTATGTAACTCTCCAACAAATCAATCCATACAATTGAAAAAAAATGAAAGAGGAGAATAAGGCGATAACAACAAATAGAACAATCACCTTGCATATCCAATGTGGAAGGGAGAAGAAGAGAGGAGGCATGGTGAGGAGAGGGAGCAAAGGAGGCGTGGCTCTTGCTAATTGTTGTCCCTCCTTCAATGCCTTGCCTTAAGCCAGCCAAAACTTGCCTGTAGAGCCCACGATGACAGAGGGTTGAAATAGAAAGAAGGGCGATACCAGCTAAGTCGATAATGGTGTAGGGAGAGAAGTGACCCTCAATCAACCTGCCTATCAAAATCGACCTCTCCTTCCAAAACTTATCTCCACAAAATGAAAAGGATATGATGGTTAAAGCTTGGATGCCTTGACATCATAACTGCCTTCAAATTTATAATAAATTTGGCTGAGGGAATTGATCCAAGGAATGCGGATCTGGATTGGAGGAAATCATGGTTATTTGAGAGTTTAAGTGAGGGAAACTGAAATAGACTAGCCAGTTAAGAGAGTTAATCAAGAGCTTGATTGGTTTGAATAGCCAATCAAGAAGATAAAATTGAGAGATGACATGAAGTTACTGAGAGTTGACAAGAACAAACAATTAGTTCGACTTTTCTCCCAAAAACTCACATGTTTTATTTTAAATTTCAATATTAAATCATTTAAATTAATATTTTAAATTAATTTGCTTGAAATCTCTTAATTAACATTTAGATTTAATATTTTATGTTTCCAATTTTTCTTAATGATGTTTATTATTGATTTCACAAATCAAGTATATTAATTTATTTGTTTTATTATTACACGTGTGTGTGAATGCACAGGTCATATTCCCTAGGTTACTGTTGACGAGCTAGGAGACCCCTCCTCGGTTATTTGTCCGCCTTCGACAATTGACCCTGCATTTACTTCATACTTAACAAAGTCGTCAGAACATCATGAAAATATATCATTCAATAGCATCATAAAAATCCTTAAATTAATATCATTATGTAATTAACATTACATTAAAATGTCAATCATCATGTCATCATCATATTAATTATCGTTAATAGCAATAAAATATCAAAATGTTATCATGTGTAAATGTCCAATTTAAGGTAAAAATTATTAATCTAATTTTGGGTTGTGATAGGAACAATGGGAACCACCGGATGAAGGATGGTTTAAGGCGAATTTTGATGGAGCTTCCAAAGGTAATTTGGGAGTTTCAGGGGCAAGAATGGTACTTAGAGATTGGAAAGGGAACATTTTAGCATTGGGAGCTCAGAGGTTGGGTAGGGGCACGAATAATGAGGCAGAGGCACAACTAGCTCTTATGGTGATTGAATGGGGCTTAAAACTTGGTTTCTCAAATCTCCATTTGGAAGGAGATTCTTTAATTATTATCAATGAAATAATAAAAGGGGAGACACAAGCATGGATTTTGAATAATTATGTCAAAAATATCAAAAATGATTTTATTTTTTTAGTGATTTTAGAGTCTCTCATGTACAAAGGACTGTAAATGATGTGGCGGATGTGTTGTCAAAGTGGGCCACGTCATTCGAAATGGAGAGGGCAACTCATATTGAATATTTTTGAAATCTTCAGACTGGTGATGTGGAGGCAGACGCTTAAGATGTCGTGCATATCTTAGAAATTGGCAAGTAAGAAGAAGGAAGGTGGCGGACAGGCTTAATGGCTAGTTGTGTGGTGGGTTTATCGCTTCTTCAATAGGATTAGAATGTTTACAACATGCCAAGGATAATGTTTTTATGATTTTGCATTAATGAGCAAGGGAAATGATGGTGTGCATAGAAGGAATGCTTCTGAAATGACAACGCATTGATAGCAGCTATGAATTTTCAATGTAGCTATTTCTTTGGTAGGTGTTTGCATTTTTATCTACAAGATCCTCCTTTTTTCTCAGAGCCTGGTTGTAGAGAGGTTTGGAAGAGGTTGTGAAAGTGGTGGAATTGTTGAAGTGGAAGAAATGAAGGCTAGTTTAACGTTTAAAACTGAGAAGCAGTTGGTTCCCTTTGAAGGATGTGTCTCAGACAAAAGATTGCAGGGCCTATTTTGGTTCAAGGATGAGAGGCTAACAAAGGCAGTGAAATTGGTTATAGGGGAGGAGATAAACTATATTAACCACTGCTAGAAAACAAATATAGATGTATATTCGTTAATGGCAACTGGGGTTTGGAATCTAAAGATTCGATTGATACTGTGAAGATGGTGATGAAGGCTTTGGTTCCTAAAGAATATTTGTTGGGTATGGGCACCATATTTGAATGGGCGGTGCCTAGAGAAGGCTTTGATGTGGCTGAAGGCACCAATGGAGAAATTCCTATAGATAATTTGCCATTTGTGCAATATCAGGAAGGCGAGTTGAAGGAAAGGTTCAAGGCACTGGCAAAGCGTGCGTGGGAGGCATTGAAGACCTTTGTGGACTTGATGCGAGTGGAGGCAGAATTGAGGGAGGAAATTGAGGAGGCCAAGCAAGAGGTGGGATGTAAGCTAAGGTTGAGAAAGAGGAAGAATGATGTGGATAGTGCACTACCCAGGTTACATGGTGGTTCCGCCTAGTTTTACCATTTATTTTGTGTTTGTTTATATGTTTGATGCAATGTCTGAACATTGATTTATGTTCTGGTTTCAATGGTAGTTTTAAAATTCTCTCGAAAGATGTTAATATGACTATAATCAAGCAAATTTCAAGCTTATTAGGGGGGTTTTTGTTACAAAAAGGTTGTATGGGTTGTTATTTGATGATCAGGGTGATTTTCTGGTTTGCAATGTAAGTTAATAAAATCTAAATATTACCGACCAAAAAAATAAAACTGTAAAGTCTAAATTGTTAGCACACAATACCTTGAAATATGGGTCTTCAATCCAAAATGATTCCAAATAGAAAAACAAAAAAAAATTGAAATAACATAAACAAATGTGTTCATGAAGTTACTAACAATTCCCTATTCCTTCGTTTAATCCAGTTGCTTTCAGAAACTTTACCAAACCTCAAGAATCTATACAATGTGCTTCAAACCTTATTGAGTGATAATTTACTTAAACTCCCTTCGATCCATCCACTCAATTCCAATAGGTTAACTCTTAAAGCACCTAATCTTCAAACATTTTGGAACTATCGTCACTTTAAAGTTCAATAAATATGAACTTGTATAAGTCTTAAACACAAGGTACAACACCTTCTTAACAAAAATCCAATCAAATTTGGAGGGGTTAATGATGATGGAAATCCATTTGTTGAACTCCCAAATAGTCATCTAGAAATTTACATAAAATTCATTTCCACATCACCCAAACAATTTAGAGCCATGTGACAATGATGATAACGAAGAATATGATGATATACCACAAGGTCCTACTAAAATAGGATTGGATATAATGATACATCTTTTTCCTCTCCTCAGTCACTAATTATATTTTATGATGAGAAATCCCTTCAAGAAATCATTATGGACTATGTTGTGCATCCAAGTATAAAAAAAAGAATGGGAAACCTAAGATGTTCTGATTGATCTATCAAACTAATATAACACATGTAGTAAAAAGACTTCTCAGAATATCCAAAAACAAAACCACGATCAATTCTAATTAAAGAGTCTCTTTAGATGACTAATGAAATTACAATTTAAACTTGACGTTTATGTCATCTTACCACTTGAATTTTGACCCAAACAAGTTTTGGTTTTAGATGACCCAAAATTGGCTAAAACATGATCAATCACGTACATCAAATAAATTGGAAACTCCTTGTCAAGTGGAAATGTGGTATTCCAACTTGATTTTAGAAGTATTCAAAGCTCATAATTGAAGCTATCAGATGAAAAGTGGACTCCTATTGGAATCTCATTGGTAGTGTAATGGGAGTGTAATTGGATTCAAGGTCTTGTCAACAAGCTTGAGGAGATTTTAACCCTTCACATATATGGGGAAGGGAACCAAGTGGTTGATGGCATGGATAACTTGAATATTAATATAAATTTGTGGAGGTGTTAAAGAGTTCTTAGGAATCTTCCCGAGCTCATTCCCATGCTTATTCATAGAAACTTGGTGCTCATGAATAAAGGTGCCTATTGAGTATAACATCAAGTTGGTATAATTCTATGAGTATATATTTTATTCATTTTTATTTGTTTGTCTTGAATGATGATGTGGAGTATGATAAATTATTTATAATATTGATGAGGAAAAGGGATCGAAAGGGTGGTCATATGAGGTGGACTTTGAAGAACAATCATGTTGCGATGCTTTGTGGTAATGATTTATGTCTCAATAGTACTATTCATTTCAATTTGTGGAGGTTGAATATAGTTCCCTAAAAAGTACACACTTGAAAGATGGGATTTTGATGACTTTGTCATTTTCATCAATATTGATCAAATATTTTAGCTGTGGCAATAGTTTATTTTGCTACAAAACTTTCTCGATTATTGTGATTACACAACATTGTTGTGATTCTAGTTTGCTCCACTTCATTTCAGTTCTATCAATTTTTTATGTTGTCATGGGAGGAGATATGGTTCGCGTAGATTCAAACTCTTGTACCAATTTGAAAAAGGATAGTAGCCTACAATATATTTGTAATGAGAGTGTCATCCCTTCGTATATTGAATGATTGAACGGGTATGACCAAAATATTTCAATTCAATTTGTTGAATCATGAAATTGGAGATATGTGCAATTTGGAAAGTTAATATTTTAATTTAATGTGGCAGACATCAACAAACCTATTGGGATGATTTTCCATAGGAAAAAAGTTTGAAAATAGAGAAACACTTTGCATGCTAAGTGTTTGGATAAATTCTTCTATGAGGGTGAAGAACTAGTTAAATGTTAGTATAGGTTTGTCTACCAAAATCTTATGGAGCCATGTGTAATGCCTCGCTAAGGACCCCATGATACATTAGCTAATAAATTACACAATTCTTTTTGAAATAACAATACATAATACTTACGATTCTATGGTGCAAATGCTTGCAGTAACCATGACACCATTTTCATGACATCGGGTAAATAGAATACTTTGACAACAACACACCTTAACATTAGAGAGATGTTGTAGACACTACATTGGTCACTAATGAAGGTATTCAACCTTCCAAAGACTTCACAAGGTTGGCCAAATGATCTCCTCAAGCCTAGGCGGGACAACTAAATACCTTCATGCATAGACATGCATCCCAATACAATGATGACATAACTTTCCAATGATGACTCACATGTACATGTTCTAAAATTTCTTAGACTCACAAGGCCATGGTGAACAAATTTTTTATACATTTTTTTCTCATTTGAGACCTAAAAATGCTTATTGTGTAGTGTCCCTCCTAGACTTGCATTTTGATTTGCATATTGATAGACTTTTTAGACTTATGATGATTATTTGGGTGGTTGTTTATGACTCTTTTGCTATTTTGAATGGTATCTTTCATACTAGGACTGTATGTGGATTCATGGTATCTCTAGGATTGCACATATTATCACTTCTCTTCAAAGGAAAGGGAAGAAGTTTATTTGGTCAGAGCAGTGTGAGACAACTCTTTGGATTTTGAAGGAGCGTTTGACCAGTGCACCCATTCTAGCAATTCTAGATCCTTTGGGTGATTTTGTGGTCTGTACAAATGCATCTTTGGAGAGCCTTGGAGTAGTTCTCATGCAGGATGGACGTGTGATTGTCTATGAGTCACGTAAACTCAAAGATCATGAGTTGAACTACCCCACTCACGATCTAGAGTTAGTAGCAGTTATTCATGCATTAGTTAGATGGAGGCACTTCCTTCTTGGGAATCAGTTTGAGTTGCATAGTGATCATCGCAGCTTGCACTATATCTTTACACAGTCGAATCTGAATGCTAGGCAGTGGCGTTGGATGGATTTTTTGTGTGAGTATGACTTCGAGGTGAAGTACATACAAGGAAAGGAGAATGTGGTATCAAATGCATTGAGCCAGAAGAGGCATGAGGTATCAATAGTGGTTTTGAGTATGGATTTGAGGAGTCATATTCTCAATGCACTTCCAACAGATGCTTGGTATTAGGAGGTTAGAGAGGAGATTTCTTCAGGGAGGCCTTTGGATGACAGGTATACAAGATATTCACTAGAGTCCGATGGCCTTCTTCCTCATTTGGGGTGTATCTATGTTCCACCATCGGATGGTATTCAAGCATTGATTCTATTAGAGGCTCATCATGCACCCTACTCGACACATCCAGGTGTCAAGAAGATGCACACAGATTTACGACAACTATATCATTGGGCAGGCATGAGGAGAGACATAGAGGATTATGTATCATGTTGCTTAGAGTGTCAGCAAGTGAAGGCAAAACACCAACATCTAGCAGGTTTGTCGTAGGCAAATCTGATTCCAGAGTGGAAATGGGACATCATATCTATAGACTGCATCATCGGTTTACCTATGTCTTCACGTCATCACGATGCTATTATGGTCACTGTTGATAGGTTGACCAAGGTAGCTCATTTCTTTCCAATCAGATCACCCTACACAATAGAGTTAGTGGCTCATATTTTCATGGAACAGATAGTGAGACTACATGGTATTCCTCGACAGATCATATCAAATCGTGATCCAATGTTCACTTCAGCATTTTGGAGAGCCCTTCAGGATGATTTGGGAGCACAGCTAAACTTTAGTTTGGCATATCATCTAGAGATAGATGGATAGACAAAGAGGGTTAACCAGGTGTTGGAGGACATGTTGAGGATGTACATCGTGAATCAATAGTCTAGATGGGAAGAGTACATTCATTTGGTTGAGTTCACATACAATAATAGTTATCACAGTTCGATTGGTATGTTTGTTTTCTAGGCATTATATGGTTTCCTATGTCACACACCCTTGAGTTGGGATAGATTAGAGGATAGAGTGCTTCTTGGATCAGAGATGTTGTAGGACTTAGAGCATCATGTATGACGTATTAGAGAGCATATGCAACAACACAGGATAGATAGAAGAATTATGCAGATGCTCATCAGGTTGATCGTCAGTATTCAATGGGTGACAAGGTGTTTTTGAGAGTGTGTCCATGAAAAAGTCCTATCCGATATGGAAAAGGCTCTAAGTTGGTGCCTCACTTTGTTGGACCATTCGAGATTTTGGAGAGGATTGGTCCTGTAGCTTATCATCTAGCCTTGCCACCCAGCTTGTCCCGCATCCATGATGTGTTTCATGTATTGGTTTTGAGACCTTACTATCTTGATGTGACACATTTTTTGGATTGGCATTCATTGCAGGTAGAGGATGGGCAGCTTTCTCTGGAGCCCGTATGCATTCTTCAGCGTCGAGGATTGATCCTCAGGAGTTGGGAGATAGAGCGGGTAAGGGTCCAATGGGACCAGAATGATGTTTCTTCGGTGACTTGGGATGATGATGTGCGGATGAGATATTTATACCGCTATTTGTTTTTAGGCTTCCAAGAGTAAGCCTAGGCAATGGGGGGGAGGATGTAGTGTCCCTCCTAGAATTACATTTTGATTTGCATACTGATAGACTTTTTAGACTTATGATGATTATTTGGGTGGTTTTTTATGACTCTTCTACTATTTTGGATGGTATATTTGATACTATGACTTTATGTGGATTCATGGTACCCTTCATGACTCTCTATGATTGGATACTTTTTATGATTGATGATGTGAGACTTATTATATGACATTTGATTCTTATGGATGTTGATATATAGTATCTCCTGGATGGATGAATTTATATGGCTCATGGATTTACATATGATTATTGTTTACATGGATTATGTGATTGATGATTATACTAACCCTACTTCATGATGATGATTCTATGTGATTTTTTGTTATCATATTGTGTGATTGTCTTCGTGAGTAGAGATGATGCCATATCACTCATGGCGAGAAGGATATGTCATCGCAATTCTCTACCATTTGTTTGTTTATATATATGTGTATCATATATGTTGCGTTGGTCTCTGATGCAGGTTTGCAGGTACCAGACATCGACTCCACCTGGCTCCACAGGTCTTAGCGTGTCTTTATCCCAATGGAAAGTTGTCGGAGATGACATAGCTTCCCTCACACACTCTAGGTCTAAGTTGTGTACCTTGTTGATTGCACCACGACGCAAGTTGATGTTTTTGAATAAAGGGGTAAAAACTTTATTAATTATCCAACAAGAACATTACAAAGACAATCCAAAGCCCCAAGCTCCAAAAGAAAAACTCAGCATTACCCAACATCATAACCATTCATATCCTCCACCAAGATCCTATCAAGCTCCTAGTGATTATTGGGAGAAAGGTTCCTCCACCCCTCCACCTTCCAGTTACCATCCTTCTTAGAGGCCCACTTAGCTAGATAGTCAGCGACCTTATTCCACTCACGTGGAATGTGGACAAATGTCACATGTTCCATCCTAGAACTAATCTGCAATATCTGTTGAACAACCAAAACAAGCTTCCAGTTCACACCAATCACCTTCTTAACAATTAGTATATTGACAATAATTTGGGAATATGATTCACTTATAACCTTACACCACCCCAAAGCAAAAGCGCACTCAAGGGCGTGAAGAATAGCAAGACCCTCCATAAAAATATTAGCCTATTGCCCTTGATAAATAGAAAAGAAGAACACAACCTTACCCATTCAATCTCTTCCTACTCCACCAATCCCCACTGGACCCAGATTACCATGCGAAGAACCATCAGTGTTGATCTTCAAAATATCTTCAGGAGGAGGTAACCATCTACCATCCCTTTGAACCTTCTTCTTCGCCCTTCTACCTCTTCTAACACACACAAAAGACATAGACAAACCCGTGAGGCCCAATATTTCCACAATATCAACATCCTCTCTATCCAAAGCAAACATCACCTCACACTTTCCTTCCACTATCTCCTAAATCATGCCCATAATTCTGAGCCAAACTTGGGAGACAACAAGGTTTTCTCCTTGAAAAAGTCTTCTATTTCTCTCCAGCCATATTTGCCACAAAATGAATGTAGGTCCAATACTCCACACAATTTGAAGGAAAGGAACCGAGGTAGGAGGCTTACCCCATATAATCCAAAAGTCCACTAGGGATGAAGCTTGGACACAAGGATGTTTCCAAACACTCCACCACAAATGTCAGAGCTGGGAGGAGAAAGGGCACCTAAAAAACAAATGTGAAGATTCCTCCTCACCTATACCACATAGAACACGCTTAGAGGGACCTTGAAAACCACACTTTCGAATATTGTCCCAGGTTAAACATTTGTTCGAGGAAAGTGTCCACATGAAGCAATTGCACATAGGCCAAGAAAACTTATTCCAAACATATTTCCACCACTGAACCTCCCCCTTGGTCAGCCGTTGAGATAGAAGTTTTTGATACCCACTAGCAACAGTAAAAGTGCCCTTGGGATTTGGGAGCCCTTCTCCTTGATGGAGTTATAGTACCTACTAGTAAAAATACCATACAGCTCATCACATTCCTCCTACAAACCAACCACAGGCCAAGCTCCAAGATCCTTCCACTTTGCCATCTCCAACTACCCATCTTGATAATAAGACTTGAAATCACTAACTCTAGACCAACTTGCTTCCTGGAAATGTCGACATAAAATTATCAAATTGGGGTATTGTGAGATAATGGGAGGAAAGCCATCCCAAGAATCAGACTAGAAAAGAGCCTCCCCCCCTTTTTACAAATCCAAAATAGGCCTTCCTTAACAAGAGCAACTCCCTTTTTGAGTGTATTCCATATCACAGACCACTTCCCTATCACAGGGTATTTAGGGATGTCTTCCTTCAGAACCCCTAGAAGGTACTTATGGGCTAGAATCTTGGCCTAAACTTGGTCCTATTCCACACACCATCTCCAATATAGCTTTGCAGCCAACACCTGCCCAGATAGAGTAGCTTGCCTTAAACCCATTCACCCTAGCTGCTTTGGGCTACACACTATTTCCCATTTAACAAGGCTCCACTTTGAGCCTGACAAATTACTAGCCCATAGGAATTGCCTTGCCAAATCATCCAAATCCTTAACAAAGCTCGTAGGAGCTACCTATATCAAAAATCTATAAGTGGGGAGAGCCTAAACCACTGACTTGAGTAGCTAAATCCGCCCAGCAAAAGACAACTACCTGTGAGTCCACAGATTCACCTTCTGGTGAAACTTATCGATGATGTACTGCCAAGAGTCCCGGGGGCGATTCCCAAAAGAGATGGGAATACCCAGGTAGTTCAAGGGAAGAGAACCAATCTGGAACCTCAGAATCTAAGCAATCCTCAACTAAATAGGGTCAGGTGTGTTGAAGAAGAAGATGAAAGATTTATCCTCATTAATTAACTGACCAGATACTGCAAGATAGTTATCTAAAACCTTATGTAGATTCGTAGCTTCTCTTATCTTATCCAATCCCATCAAAGCAATGTCATCCACAAACTGAAGGTGTGACTGTGGTGCCACACCATCTCCCCATCTCCGCCCATAGATAAGACCCCTCTCCATGCTCTTCTTCATCAGTCTTCCTAGCGCTTCAGCAAGCAAAATGAAGAGATAAGGGGAAAGGGGGTCCCCCTACCTCAGACCCTTAGAGGCACTAAAGAGCTTAGTGTGCTCACCATTAACCAAAATAGAGAAAGAGGTCAAGGTCACACAACTCATAACCCAAAGGATCCACTCCTCATAAAAAAAAGGCTCCAATAACTTTCCGGAGAAAGGACCACCACACTCTATCATAAGCCTTTGCCATATCGAGCTTGACGAACATGGCTTTTTCCTTAGAGGTTGCCATAGAATGAATAGTTTCTCCAACAATGACCACCCCATCAAGAATTTATCTACCCTCCACAAAACCACTCTGCTCTTCTAAAATTAGATACTTCAGCCATTTTTTCAATCTCTTAGCTATCATCTTAGAGATGATTTTATAAATGACATTACACAGAGAAATAGGGTGGAACTGACTTAAGCAATCAACACCTTCGCACTTGGGAATAAGTGCAAGGAAAGTGGAGTTCAAAGCATGGATCATCCGCTTGTTCCTCTGGGACTCCCAAACCACCTCCATTAAGTTTGTCTTGATTATATCCCAAAATTCCTAGAAAAATTCAATGGGGAAGCCATCAGGGCCTGAAGCTTTCCCTTTCTTCATCTAAAAAACAACTCTCTCTAGTTCCTCTAGTGAGACAGGTCCCATAAGATGCTTATTCATCTCCCTAGTAACCAAAGATAGTATGCAAGAGAGGACCTGGGATTCCTCCTCTGAACCCCCTTGAGAATCTTCCCTAAACAAGGAAGCAAAGTACTGAACAGTCTCTCGAGACATCTCCTGCATCAAAGCCACCTGTTTTACCCTATTGTTGACAAGAATAGGGATAGAATTGTCATGACATCAGGCTTTCACTGACTGAAAGAAGAAAGAAGTATTTTTATAACCTTCTTACAACCATTCGATCCTTGCCCTTTACTTCCAATAAATTTCCTCCTGAAGTTCACATTCCTCCAAAATTTTCACTGCCTTAGCTTCCTCTTTGCTGAGGGCCTCACACAAACCAAACTCTCTTATCTGTCTAGTAATGCCATCCAACTCTTCTTGGGCAACTTCTTTAGCCTGGAAGATGTTGCCAAAACATTGATGATTCCAACGTTTAAGTCTTCACGTATTGCAACTACTTGGCAAAGGTGTACATAGCAGTGTCGAAGACGAGTCTTCCATTCCTCCACCACTCCGCCACACAGTCATATAGAGATGGGTCTGGCAACCACTTAAGATAGAACTTGAAAGAGGGAGATCGAGATATTCGAGCAGAGGAGGTAGAGAGTTTAATCGACCAGTGATTCGACCCCTCCAGTCTAAGATCTCAGTATAGGTAGACCAACCACCACAAACCCAGAAGAAGGAAACTAGAAAATGATCAAGCCTCTCTGCAATGCAATCATCCCCAATCCTCCGACTATTCCATGTAAACTGGTTGTTTCTGGTTTAATGTCCACCGGATGTAAAGACAAAATGTTACCTTGCATCCACAAGGCCGACTACTCCAACTGTAGAGCTCCCCCTTGCTTCGCAGCCAAATCCAAGATGGCATTAAAATCACCAACCATAATCCATGGGTACTAAGGTGCTGCACTACGGATAAAGGTGATTGAGACCAAAAAATCTGCTTACCCTGTAAGTTAGAAGGTGCATAAATATTGGAGAAAATAGTAGATTCCTCTGTCTCAAGACTGGTTGTGATCATTGAAAGGGAAGATTTAGATGACATATGCCAAAGAGGGTGAACCTTGACCAAGTTCCATAAACAGGCCACACACACACACACACACACACACACACACACACACACACACACACACACCCCCCCGACGAACCAATAGCCCCAATACACTGGCAATCTCCTCTCCCCCAAAGTTTAGGAAGCAGTCCAGTCATACTATCCACTGATAATTTAGTCTCTTGCAAAAAAAGAACATCCGACGAATGCCTTCTTACCAAATCGTGAACAACTTTTTGTCGAGGGTGGCCATTGTTCAAGCCCCTAACGTTCCAAGAGAGAACTATCATTTTGGGGGATTTGAAAAATGAGAATCCAAAGTCTTAATTGACCCTGAATCAACAAATTTTTCTCGCATCAATTTTATCTTCTCCAAGTCCTTTCTTCCTGGCTTTGGCCAGTTGACCCTTTTTCATGTCCTTTTGATGAAGACCCAACTAGAGAGAAGTCTTGCTGCTCTTCATCACATCAGGCCCTGATTTTATAATTGAAAGAGAATTACCCCCCTCATCCATAATCACCTCTGCAATTAGATTCAGTTTCTCTTGTGACTCCTGCTGGGAATCCATTTCCATTTGCAAGGCACTACCAACCTGTGGGTTCTGAGAAGCATCTAGAATAATCCTCTCCTGACCTGCTGCCAGATTATTTTGTTCCAAACTCATCAATCCCAGATTGACTTCTTTTTGACTAAGATCATCCAGGGCTTCAAATCTATTGAACATATCTTCTTCCAATCTCTCCTTTAAGGTTATCTTTTGACCCCTGTTCTTATTGCGAGCCTTGACAGGAACAAAGCCATCGGCCCCTACAATAGCCTCGAAAATGGGGGCCTTACCTTTTCTAAACCCTGGTGGATTTCGAGGTTGCACAAAAGGTTGAGGATCACTAGGTTTTGATCTTGGACATCGTCTCTGTAAATGGCCATATTCATGACATAATCGACATCTAAAAGGAAGGGTTTCAAATTCTAGTTGTTGTACCCAAGAATAAGATCCAACACAAATATCCATGGAATCTGGCAATGACTTAAATCAATTTCGCAACAAATGCGGGTGAAAGTCATTACCTTTTTTATCTGAGTTTGTTGAGAGGCCCCAACCAATTTCCCCAATAGTGAAGCCACCACATGCAAAATGTCCTCTCTCCAGCACTCAACTGGGAATCTAAGGAGCCTAACGCAAACTAGCACACAATTTGGAAGCTCCTCAGAGGGGTTGAAGCCAACATGCCATGGTTTCATAGACAATCTAGTCTAGTTATGAAAGTAGGGACCCCTTCAAATGCCTTGTTATGATCCGCCATGCAACTGAAGGTGACCATAAAGTAGTTATTTTCCAACAACATAATGTCCATCTCTCCTTCTGGCGCCCAAGTCCATTGAGCCCAAGTTTCTAAAAATTGTAATGAAACCCTCATTCCCAAAAACTTGCACAATAAAGAATGTTGCGAATAATAAGCTACCTCATTGGCAATCCATTCCGGTTGAACGACTAGCCTCGGTCTCTCCTTTGAACGTTCCAGACATCCATTAACTTTCGTGATACGGGAACAACCAGATAGTCCAAATCTATCGTCCCCCACATCAGGAGAAAACAAGTTGTTATTAAAAACTGTCACTGCTTGTCAAAGGACCTTGGTTTTGATCACTTCTTGAAAATTCATACCTTGAGCAATACTCGATGGTTCTTCAGTGGCTGCTTGAATGACCATGCTTAGATCCTGCATGCAATCTTAATCTTTGACCCAAAGTGGGGAAGAACCCCACACAACTCCTACACCCAAACGACCAAAAATCCAACCCCCGTACACAACTCCCACTCAAAAAAGAAGAAGAAGAAACCACTAAATGATCAGGGAGACTACGACCCAAAACCCCACAAGGCTAGGCCCAAAAACCCCATTGCACCAAATCGCACACCCAATCACCTCACCCAAACCGCCTCCAAAATCCACACTCAGCCAAAGAACAGGTCGTCGAACAACTTGCAAAAAGTCGACTCCCCTCACAAACCGCACTCTCCCCTCCCCGTGCACGCACATACCCCAAATGTTGGACACGAGCTAGGGCCGAATGCCCTAGCTCGACTCGGCCACAATCACAAACACTTCTCCGTTCAAACGCCATCCTCTCCACCGTATCGCACAAGTTGAGGTTAGAGTCTTGTGTTATGTTTATTTCCTTGGCGTATGATGTTTTGAGTTATGTTTATTCTTGATTTGAGTTGTGTGATTATTTAATTATTTAGTATTTATCCTTAAATTGATTGAAGGTTATTTGATTTAATTTACTATTTGATTTTATGATTAATTGAGATTTAATTATTTATTGTTTATCCGCTTATGTGATTGCTTTATTTATTTATTATTTAATTGATTATTTGATTATTGTTTAATCAATTTAATTTGTTTATTTTGATTGATTTATTGTTTATTTAATCAATTGATATTTATTAGCTTTAATTTATTGAATTATTATTTAATGGGATTTATATTTATATTTACCTTGTTTTAGTTAATGGCTTAATTATTAATATTGATTTTTAAATATTTAATATGGGTAAGTAATGATTTTTGTGTGGAGGATTATTATTGATTTTTGATTTATTGACTTATTAAATTATTTATTGAAATTTGTGATTTGATTTTTACATCTTCTATTAATGGTCCTATTTCTTAGGCCTTATTCATTTAATTTAATCAATTGATTACTTAAAGTAGTGGATCATTATTTAATGTGTTTATATAAAAGTTATATTGTCGGCAATTGTATTTGAATATTATTTACCTACCCTTGTGTGTGATTGGTTGTTTTTATTTGAGAGGTAAATTATAGTGAGAGAATAATATTTGTCTTGAAACTATACAAGTTAGGTAAAATATATTATTTTAGGAATATTTTGATTGGCCGACGTTTGGCCATAATTTTGAATAATTTTCTTTATTTGTTTGCCTCTCTGTGATTGTTGTCAAGTTAATTTTTCCAGAAATCTGAGTTCAATTTTGGGATTGTGAATTGGTTTGGTTTGCGTCAGAGATTGGATTGAAGCTTGCTTGCTTGGATTATTGCTTGGGATTTCTCTTCATCAGATCTTCATTGTTGGATTGCGATTCTAGGTTGGAGTTCTCGGATCTTCATTCTCTGCAGTTTTATTCTTGAAAATATTGTCTTCAATGGTGTTTTCAGAAAGATTGTTTGGGGGTTCAAATAGTTTTCATTTGGTTTTTGCTATCAGAAATTTGTAAGGAAAGGGATTGGAATTGATTTGTGTTTGCTTGGGAAAAATATCCGAGTTGGTGCATTAACAGGATGAGATTGTTCATGTATTTGTCTGAGACTTTGTGTATTGTCTAATGGCTTGGAGTTGGTTTTTGATGAGAGTTTATTTGCCTAGTGTATCCTATTTTAGTTTCTATTGTGCTCTTGTCCCTCTTGGATCAGCTATAAGGAAGTGGTTGTGTCTGCAACTCTTCCTGTGCAATGTCTTTGTCAATGGGAGTTATTTTTCTCGTGTGTTTGACTCTATTTAACTTGTGGAAACCCTATTAGGCTCTCTTGATGTATTTTTATGAGTCATGGGTCGATCTCAGACCCTGATTGTGCCTTTACTCGAACTTGGGCACACCTGTTAGTCATAGACTACTCAAAACTCTTTGTTTTTGCCTTTATCTTATATGCTCTAATGTTTGCCTTCTATGCGCTAATGTCTGGGGTGGATGCACTAAATTTTGGGGTGTGCACTCCATTCAACACCCCCAATGTGCCATTTTGCAGTTTGCATGTGCTGAATTGTTTTTGCTTTTTAGGTTTTGTCAGTTTTGATGGATTTTGACTCCAGAGGCTATATCTTGATACTTTTGATGATTTTTGGGCATTATGCTATTCCTTCAAGATTTGTTTGAATCCATTTTGATCTAACAAGTAGTTTTGTGCTTGTCCGTTGAGGGATTGCTATGTTGCTCCAGCAAGTTGAGTGTATCTTTGTTGTTGAGGAGGTTTATGTCCAACTCCAACGAGATGTTATGTTGTGCCTCATTGTAGAGGAGTATTCTATATTATTGGATTCATGTGTTGCTCATGTTTGTATGTATTTGACATTATTGGTGGCTTCCTTATTTTTGCAATATGTCATTTGGGTCTATGGCTTATTTTTCGATGATTAGCTCTTGGATTCTATGTTAATGTTCATTTTGAATTTCAGTTGCATCAGTTTTGTGTTGAGATTTATGTTGTTATCATGATGTACTTTTTATATGTCACCCTATGGTTTTGGTCCATGGTAGGGAGAGTGGGCTCTTGCATGTGTGGACCAGGGTCTTGAGCATTATGCCTCTAGGAGGGGGTCTAGACTTGATGGAACCACATGAAGAGTTTATTTATAATTGTAAGTGATAACCTTAATAATTGATTAGTGGGTTTAGGTATTAAGGAATTCACTAAACAAGATAATAATTGGTTTTGTGCCCCACCTCATATCCCTAGAAGCGTGAGCACTCATGATGATCTTGGGAAGATCGTTAGAGTGGTAATCGATCTCCCTTGAATGGCTCCAAGGTTGAGATGGTTCCACATGTCTATCAAGGTGTGGCATGGCCCCTTTTATTGTGAGGATAGCATGTGATGACACTCTTTCCCTACATGTGTCCATTATCCATATGCCTATGTTGTTGAATATGCCTTTGGAGCTTTATTGATTTGATTTACCCTCATGATGTGCTTTGTATATTATGTTTGTTTTGGAGTCTTGTGGTACCGTGTTGTATCCTATGGTTGTTAGGTGTCAACTTAGGTCTTGAGTGTAAGTTGGAACCTTTGTCATCTCCTAGCACGGGGGTGGTTCCTATTTGGTTCCACATGGTCGGGTGGTTTGATGCCTTCTTCCATTGGGATATTCCTCTTCTTGATTGACGTGCGTGGATTGGATTCTTGGTTTCTTCATGTGACTATTCGTTGGAGCTGATTTCTATGTTTATGGAAAGAAAACCATGTATCATGATGATATGTAATTGTAAAAGAGATTATCTATTTCCATGAAATATAATTTCATATGATTTCTGATGTAATAGTTAAGGAAAAGATTCTCTTTTATATTCATTGCTGATTTGGCAATACATTATGTAATTATAGACCATAGACCTATGTGAATGGAAGAGTAATGTTATATAATCATGTTGTGTTGAAATGCATGATGAATATGTACTTGTGGTGGCTTGTAGGGATTAAATTGATAGAGTTGTCATTGCTGTTATAAATCTGATTTTGGTGATAAATATCACACAGTTGTGATGGTTTATGTTTTATAAAGATTATGCTTCTTGTCTTAAGAAAATTGTAGAAATGATTAGAGGGTGTTTGTCTTTATAAAGTGAATGGTTAAGCTGTCAATGATGCTTTTATAGTGATTAAATGATGGATAATATGAATGTTAGTATTGTTGGTTCAAATAGAAACAAAGACATGATATGGGAGTTTAGATTATGATTATAAGATAATGAATTGTTATAGATGAATGGTTAGCAAATTGAAGGATTGTATACTATGTTATGAGCTCTGTGTCAAGTAGTGACGTTAGGATACCCTAGGGAATGGTTATGCATTGTATGGTTTTATTTGATGTTAAGTAATGAGTAAATAAATATTCTGCTTGTGTAATATGTTTCATACTTATGTTTATATCCATGTAATCATGTTTATAGTAATGATGCAATAGTGGTTAATGGTAGAATGGTGGTATTTAGATGTTGATGTTATGATGCAATGAATAAGAAATAAATAAATTATTATCTCTTTTATTAGTAGATATTGGTTTATTTCTTTAGGCTATTTTGGCGGGCATTACCTATTGTCTAATGTAGGGGAGAACTACAACACTCTTGGAGGACTACATTGCCCACATTAGACACTAGCACTTAGAAAGGACACTAACACCTGTTGAATTCGATGTCAGCACAAACAACAATAAGAGGTCTGAGATGAATCTACTCTCTTGAAAAGTGAGATTCATCAATCCAAGGTTACAAAAGGTTAGGTCTTAGTCATGCAAGATAGATCAAGGTGAACAATGTGAATGTTTTTAGGTGGTCACGTTGGTATTCTTAACACTTCAAACTTGGATTTTGAAAATGATATTTCAATATCTTCTCACAACATAGAAAATCTTTTTGGTGTTTTTTGACATAAACCTACATAAATCAAATAATGAAAATGAAAACTATTCTAACAATTAACCTACCAATGATCATTAAAAAAATAAATCAAAAAGTAAGGTGGTATGGGAGATAATGTAAATGAAACTTGAATCAACTACTTGACAATGCTAATCACATAACAATTTGTTGCATATTATGATCAAATTAGATTAGAGGAAACCATATGAACACAAATTAGAATATCAGAATTCATGTAATCATGGTGCAATCATCAAAGGAATCGAGCAAAATAACAAATTTTTGGAATTCATCAAATTACACATCCATTACCCATGCACACATGTAAGACACAATTAGTCTTTGTTATCATTATTTGATTTGTGTAGGTTTATATTAAAAAAACCAAAAATATTGTCTACGTTGTGAGAAGATATTGAAATCTCATTTCCAAAATCCAAGCTTGAAGTGTTAAGAATACCAACGACCACCTTGAAAACATTCAGATTGTTCACCTCAGTATATCTTGCATGGCTAAGACCTAGCCTTCTATAACCTTGGATTGAGGATTCTCACTTTTCAAGAGAGGAGATTTGTCTCAAACCTTTTGTCATTGTCCGTGTTGACACCACAATCAATAGGTGCTAGTGTAATATCTAGGCATTGTAGCTTGGATTTTGAAAATGAGATTTCGATATCTTCTCACAATAATATTTTCGGTGTTTTTTGACATAAACCTACATAAATTGAATAATGATAACAAAGACTAATTGTGTCTTACATGTTCTCATGGGTAATGGATGTGTAATTTGATGAATTCTCAAAATTTGTTATTTTGCTCAATTCCTTTGATGATTGCACTACACTTACATGAATTGTGATATTCTAATTTTTGTTTATATAGTTTACTCTAATTTAATTTGATCATCATCACAATATACAACTAACAATATCATCTAATAAACTTGTTTAGACAACCAATACAAATAGAAAATGGTTTAATCTTAACTTTATTTCATTCAAAAATCAACAAATTGTCAGAAATATCACACCAAAATATGTAAACAATTGCTATAATGTCTGCATAAAAAATACAACCCTTTTCTTACCAAAATGAAGGGTTAATATAGAAATTATAATGCTCAAATCACAAACCCAAAAATAAGGGTTTGTAGATCCTAAATTGTACTCCCTTGCAATTTTGTCCACATTTGGGCCCTCACGTTAGCGTTCATGCTCCGAGGCATGAATGGGACTTGATTCTGCTCATAGCATGCAAATTTTCCACCATTTTTACTTCACACCTTATCTTACCCTTAATTTTTGGTCTCTGATTGGGTAGGACTAGGGTGTGGCACCTTGGTCCCCTCAGGACCAGAGTACCCAATGCCTCGGTCTTCCCAATTAGGACCTAATTTTGGGCCCCTTAATGGTAATGTGATTTAAGCAAGAATTATGGCCCCGTGTCGGCTCATGTAAAAAAATTAAGTTGTTTTTCAACAAGCAAGTATAAAAAAAGGTCCACCCCTCTCGTTTTGACACCACACACACATCAATTCAATTCGACATCAAGCATTCAAGTTAGAGTGAGCGAGCAACAAATATTCTTTCAAGCATTTGAGTAGAGATAAGGTCAAGATTCAAGCATTGGAGTTGACATTCATGTTCTATGTTAACAAAAAGACTTCGTGAAACCCTAATTCCATCTAGAGACAAACAAAACCTCACAAGGAATTATAGCATTTGTGTTTCAATCATTATTCAACATCTCCCTCAAAAGGATAGCATTTCCATTATTGTGATTCAATCATATTTCATTTATATTTCATGGTTAATTCCAAAAGTAGGTTTGACCTAAGGCAAACTCCTATTCCCGTGATGGTGAAAAATGAGATCAAGTAGTTTAGCACCTAACCCCACTTTTCTCCATACATTGGAATACAAAACAACCTAAGGAGATGATTCACTTTGACTTCCTCTTATGAAAGAGAGTTAATGAATATCTTTAGGGTTTCTATGAGGGGAAATGAGCTAGATGTAGCAAATGATAAGGTAAGCTAAGGAAATGAATGAAAATGACTATATAAACTGCAATAATAGAAAGATAAAGAATTGAAAATGAGACACAATTTACAGAACTAATAATGAAACTTAGATGTACACCTATCACCAAAAATTGGTGCTGATTGAATTGGACTAGGGCATTGGCACCTTGGTCCCAGTTATTGTGCTGAGCTGCAAATCTGGAAGCTGCAAATTGAAGACTTGAGAAGCCAAATTGCCAAAATTTGCCAAAAAGTGTAAAGGACTAGGGTGCTAGCACCTTTTTCTTCTGGATCTGGGCCAGTGACTGTGAACTCTGGTTTCCCGAAAGATCGCAGCTCTATCAGATTTTTGTACCTACACCTAGAACTTGAAAATGGTTTTTGGGTGGCTATATAGGGTTTTGCCTTGGTCAAACCCCTTGTTTTCATGATTTCCACCTCCACAAATAACTAATGTAATATTGAAAAGTGTGTATGCCCTAGAATCTCATGTGTTTGCTAGATCCCAATGAGCTAGAATGCAAAACTAGGATTATACCCTGTGTTTCAAGTAAAGCCCTAAATGAACATAATGTAAATGTAAAAGCTTCAAATAAAAAATGTGTTGTCCTCGTTTTTGGTTATATCACAAAAACATGATAACCCCTACAAATTTTGTCCAATTTGTAGTCTGTGTGCTCTAAGTATGATTTTCGAGGTCTCGTTCATGATTTATGATCCTCGATTCTTCTTTTGGAGGTTCTAGTCCTTTTTTGGGTCTTTTAAGCTAGTTTTTATGTTTTGGTGTAAATTGAGTTCACAAACCCGAATTACACCTCTTTTATGCACACAAGTGTAAATCTTGGTTACAAACCTGAATTATACTTCCCTTTCAATTGTACTCTGGTGCAAATTGGGTTCGTAACCCCGATTTACATCATTTCATCACCAATTCTTGTTTTTGGTGCAAGGTGGGGTTATAAACCTAACTTACACCAAGTCCTCCTTGTCTGGTGTAGACTGTGGTCGTAACCTCGACCTGCACTAAGTCCGCCCATTCTAGTGTAGATCGGGGTTGTAACCTTGACCTTCACCAAGTCCTCTAAAAACAGTGCAGATTGGGGCCGTAACCTCGAAATACACCGAGGCCTTACCCAATGGTGCAAGTTGGGGTTATAACCTCGACCTACACCATTTCCTTTGTATTTTTCCAAGTTCTAAGAGTAGGTGTAAATTGGGGTTGTAACCCCAACTTGGACCGTGATTCTTTCTTAGGTGTAAATCGGGGTTATAACACCGATTCACACCAAAGAGTATTTATTTCATCTTTTGCATAAGCTTATTTTAGACTTATAAGTCCAATATGCACCTATATAATTGATGACCCTCCCCAAGTGCTTATCAGACTTATAAGCCCGAAATGAACTCCATGAACCTCATCTTTGGTCTTTTTTTGTCCAACTTTGGGAATTCTTCAAATCCATTTTTGCAACTCCACTCCAGATGCCAGATTCAACACATTGGGACCAGATGATTATGAAATATGGGGCTACCTTGTGACAATATGAAGCTTTCTTGAAGAAAAATGGAGACAATGATGAGCAAGACGAGGCTTTAGACACTTAGTCATTTTTTATGTATCTCTAGCCTAGTGTCATTTTGTAATCTCAATCAACATTTCAAGTGTCATTTTGTAATCTCAATCGACACTTCAAGTGTCATTTTTTATTCAAGTTTTTGCATCCAGAACTTGCACGTGTCCTAAGTCAAATCAAACTCTGCCTTTGACTTGGTCACAAATTAGTTGTAACTTTCCTAGTTTCATGTTGCACCTCTCCTCTATATATATGAGGGTGTTCATTGTAATATGGGGGCTAATATCTAGAATCTTTAATCTATATGCCAAAACTCCACCAAAGTGAAGAGCAGAAGTGAAACTTGGTGTTTCTATTGTTATTTTGCAAATTTGATCAAATAAGAAGAAAGCTTTGGCATCCAGAATTTGTGTTGGATTCATTTGAGTTTTATGGTGAGAGTGTTCTTATGTCACTTTCATTATAAATTTTTCTTAAGTAAAGGTGTTGTTGAGAGGATATTGTTAAAGAGTAGAGGCAATCATTGATTTGTGAACTTTGTGTCATATTTTGACAGAATTAGGAATTAGTGATTGCAATATCATTTTGAAGACTTTGTGCTTCATATCAATATTTTCAAGTTAAAGTTAGATGAAATATATTAAGGTAACACTTTAAAGACTTTGTGCTTTATTGTGTCATCTTGGAAAAGGAAATCATAACTTGAAGACTTAGAGCTTCATATTATCATTTCAGAAAAATATTATCGAAAGTTGTCATTAGGAGTCAGATTAAAGACTTTGTACTTAGTTTTGATTTTCTTAATTAACACATTGGGTTACAACAGTATTTGTAAAAAGGTTGATAGGACAACAATGAGTTTTAAGACTTTGAGCTTAAGCACTCTTTCTTGTCTCGAAGAAGCAACAGAGGACTTTGTGCCTTTATAGAAACTTTTCTTCTTTCCTTATCCATATTGTATCTTTCTTGCATTCTAAGTTTATTTGTAATAGTGATTGTAAAAATTATTGCTACTCTATATTATAAATTCTTTCCTAAAAAAAGAGGAAAATAATAACATCTATCTTGAAAAAAGAGGATAGGATGATGCGCCACCCAAGTTAGATTAGAAGTTGAAATTTGTATCTTATTTTAGAAAGGTAGAGTAGTGAGTTACAGGGGGAGCCTTCCCTTAGAAATTAGGAGAGATTCAATCTCATTCGTTGTGGTTGAAACCACAATTTTGTAAACTCTCCTACTTTGCAAAACTTTCAACCAATAGTTTTTGGCATCTCTGCTGGGGATACAATACGCATCCAAAGGCCTCATTGTTTTGGTTGAAGTATACCAATATCCCATTCATTGTAATTTCTTTTCTTGAAAATTTTCAAGTTTTTACAAAAGACATGTAAAATGGTTTCCCAAGGTCCTTGGGGGAATGCTTTTGGTCCATTGAATTTGACTCCACCTCTACATGCTCTTCCTGATGGCTTGCAGAAAAATATTTCCAAGTTCTATGGGGATGGCAAATAACATCTAAATGAACATCTTGCTACTTTTTACATTGCATGTAGTGTTGTCGGGGTTGAACATGAAGATATTTCAGTGGGATTGTTTATTGAAACACTCCAAGGTGCTGCTGCTAACTGGTTCTATCATCTTGCACCACCAATCATCACCAATTGGCATACAAGTAGCTCTCAAAATCCTTAACAATAAAATGATAAGGTCTATAAGATTATATTATTAGTCAAAAATAATTTCATAACAAATGTGAACTACAAATCTTAGAGGCCAATGTAAATGTGGGCATGGTACATAAAATATCCTACATCAACCACAAAATCTTATGGTATAACAAAGAAGTGCAATACAATAGATAATATAAACCCTAATACAATCTCAAAATTATGATAAACAATTATAAAGTATAGATTTAAAACTCTAGTAGGTAAGAAGGATAAACCTTAAGGTATAGCCTTAAGAGATGTACTTGAAAAGTTCGGTTTACCAAAACATAAGGGAATACAATCTCCTTTACATTAATTTAGATTAATTAAACAAATACAAATAATAACCACACAACTACCTCATCTATAAATTCAGATTTTTTAATTGAAAACAATGATAGAGAATTAATGTTAATGTCCCACTAAATTCAATTAGCAAGATATAAAAAATTCTATTCATTTGTTGAATGTTTTAGATTTCAAACAATCCCAAAAATCTTTGAGTTAGATTTGAGCCCCTTGAGATTGAACTTGAATTTTATGAAATTGATCTCAAGTGCAAAAATAATCTCCAACTAATAGGATTGACATAATGAAGTGCATATTGGACTAAAAATCACTTTGTATTGATCTCTAGTATCTAAATATTTTGTAGTGACGATGGCATTTAAAAATATATTTTAGGACTTTGTTGAATATTTAGAGTTAAGTTCTCGTAGTTCAACCATCTTTTCACACTAGCTTTAAGACTTCGAGAAAATAATTATAGACGTCATGCATAAGCCCAAGTGATTTTGATGTATACTAAGATTACTTAGAGTCAAAATATTCCTAAAGTGAAGGCTCATTATTCTCAATTTTCTCTTTACTATTTCCTTGTAATTGCCTATAAATGAATTGTACAACCCAATGTCTTTAAATACTAAGACACAATGATTAGTTACACAAACACGTACCAAGTTGACTCACAAGAACAAGTGAAAAGATGTGAGAAACATTTAAAATTTGAGTTTGGAGTTAATCTTGCACCACTTGGAATTGATCCTAGAGCACTTAGGATTAACCCATGACAAGGAAGAAAAGATCTCAAGGTAGGGAACAACTAGATGAAAGGATATGCTAGTAAGGTGGTGAATACAATTCATTTAGTGCAAACATAGATGAGATAAGGTTGAATGCATGAAAATGAGTTGAAATGAATATAAACATATAAAGAAATGTATGCAATTGTAAGTCAAACTTACCACAATTGCTTGTCACTTATTGTTAATATATATTTGTGTTGTTTTATCAATATTTAATTGAGTGACTTATATTTCATGATTGATAGTCGATACAAACCCATCCATATTTCATAAATAATATTTTGCACAAATCCATCTTTCACAAACACTAACTCATCACCAGTGATAAAATATCCAACAATAAATTTAACTAAAAAATACATAATTAAATTACAATAAACAATTATACTTAATAAAAAAATATGTTTGATACATTTCTACTAATTTTATGAAGTCATTCCATCAAAATGCACAATTTAAATGGTAATAGCACGGGTATGCTAATTTCACATTACACTAGGGGTATACGGGCTTTAAAAAACAACTATTGAAGTAAATTGACGGCTAGGGTTTGTTTGAAGGCTCGGAGGAGTTTATTAGGGTTTTTGAGGTTAAGAGTTGAAACCTCTCTTTTCCTTCATTTGTTCGAGCGGAGGGTGACTGCTGCAGCGCATTCGACAGGAACAAGTGCAGAGGCGAATCCAAAATGGTCTGTTCATCTTATTCATTCTCTTCTTTCACGAAATCCTTCAATCTGTATTCTTGTTTGCCTCTGCCGATCAGTACGTTTGGATTCAAGTTTATTTACTTTGCGTGAATGGATGTTTTTAGGAGGATTTTTGAAGCACATTATCCATAGGCCTTTTTACCTCCGCTTTTATTTTGGGGCGTCTAGATCGCAGATTCATTAGGTTCATTTTTTAGAATATGTTCTGCAGTTTCACTGGCTTTGTGATACAGAGAGTTGAGAGCAAATACCTTCTCTTTTATTTATTTTTACACTTTTTGAGCGGTGGTGTAAGAGCTTGTAAAAAATGAAACAATACTGAAGGTGTATGTTTTATCCATGCACGTATCTGATAGCTTTGCGTGCTTATAGCCTAAATTTCTTTGCTTTATTCAGTGGCATGCTAACATTTGTGTTTGTGGGGAAAATTTGCTTCCGGTTAAATTGCGTAAAGAAGTTCTCCTTAGAAAATGTGCATGTTGTTTTCGGGGTAGTATATTGCGAAACATTCAAGATTTGACATTTCTGTTGTTAACCCATCTGGATGGTCATCCTGCATCTAATCTCTGCTGAACAGAGAAATGAAAGTTCAGCCGTTTTATAATAAATCAACAAATTTTTGCCTATGCCTTTTTAGCCCTATAATAAGTGAATATTGATCGTCCTAGATATATCTGCCGTGTTCTTTGCTAGATTTATCTTACAATGCTTGAATAATAGTTGCTTCTGCACAGTTCAGTATTAGATATGACATATTAGTAAATTAGGGATCTTATCATCACGAAAATCAAGATTCAAACTTTAGTTAATTTACCCCTCATACTCCTATTCGAAGTCAATTTTTTTTTAATAAAGCAACAAGGTCCCAGGAATTCCACTCCAGCTCTTGTTCATGAAAGAGTTATTATCAATATTGGAATGACTGGGCACTTAACTAGCCCAAGTGTTTCAGTAATACTTTCAGTTCCATCTGGGTAACTATGGAGATTAACAAAATAGAATCAGATGTATACCAGTAACATACAATTGAAAGACTGGAATGGTTATGCCTTATTTAGAGTTATCATAAAAAAACTTTTGTTCGATTTGAGTTTAAAAGTTCAGTTTGACTGCAACTCAGTAGTGCTGTACAAGATTATATCCGACTTAAAACCATGAAATGTATCTGATCAGTGATCAGTTTTCTTTTCAAAGTGTCTGGATTTTTTGAATTATTGTATAATGAATAGAATACAATGATCAAGTAGATAGTTATATGAATTTGTAGTATTTGTGATGAACATTACCTTTGATAATTTTGGCCCTTCTTGAGTAAGTTACATTTTAAGTAATGTCTATTTTACAATTTGTATTTCTCACATCAGAGGCTCTTTAAGAAAAGCAAGCACATTGAAAGGCTAGGTAGTAAATTCCTTTTACTAAAGTTGAATTCAAGTTGTTTAATTCCCTGGAATAGTGCACGTACTTATATGCATGTTTAATTCCAAAGAGATGAAGAAGCAATAAGTGTAATTGCCTTTGTTACGAGGCTGAAGAAACTTATTGTGAATTCCAAATAACAAAGATATCCATTATTTGTTTGCATTGGATTTGTAGTAATTGTGATTCCTCTGGTAGGGTCATTTGTTTTTATTACATTGTAAATTCTTGATTCATATAATACATTACAAAATTGGTCCTAAGAATTTTCAGTGAGTTTTTATCCAAACAATAAGAATATCATAGTAACATTAGCAGTAAAATATTTTGTGGTTAATAAACCTCCATGGACATTAATTTGAGAAAGGTGACATTTTTCTTTGGTTTGCATTATTGACCAATGAGAAATTATCTATAATATGAAGTGAATGTGTTTTATTGAGCTTATGTGGTTCTCAAATTCTGGAATGCCAATGAGTCTTACCTCCAAACTATAGGAATCATATAGTGGTATTTTTGAAGAGGGCTAGATTACTGTAGACTCTTAGTTTGAACAAGGTCTCCAATTAAGAAAAATGTTATCATTGATTAATTAGGTAGATACATTGCCTTGTATATTTATATAAAATGAGTGTAAAATATAGCCTCCGTAGTTTTCAATTTCTGAAAGTATTTCTGCTGGAGCATTTTTCAATATTCCTCTGTGCGGTCCTATAGTCTCACATTATCTGCAGTGTTTTCTTCATATTATGCATTAGTTTTGCTATGGTTGTTCCTGTCTCCCAGGATATGTTAGTTCAACTTTCAATCCCTTTTGCTGTGATCCATCTCATTTGTAGATATTTTCTCTTTCTTGAATTCTCCTCAAAGTTTTTAGATTGTCAGTAGCTGTTTTTGAGTATGGTTGTTGTGTTATAGTATAGTTGACTTTTTTGAACTGGATTGTTTTCCTGCGACTGTTGTGACTAACTGATGGTAGACCTAAGAAAAGTTGATGGACTAGACTGTATTGCAGCTATCTGTTCAAGCTATATCTGATTCGTTTTGTGTATTAGTATTGTTTTCGTGTTCTTTAAGAGATTACAAATTTAAGTAGAAAAATATTCTAGTATTATGTTTGCTCTGCTTAAATGTCTCACAATTGTAATGGTTGAAATTCTTCAACATTTGGGCAAAAGCCAAAGTTTTTTAAAATCAGAGTTACTCTCATTGCAACATTAAAATTTTGCAATTTTTTCCAGCATACGAATATTAAGTCTGTCCAGTAGCACATTTGAGCTTGTGCTGGTTTGTGATTTTGTGGTTGAAATTACAATGAATGTGTTGCATATCAATGTTGTCTTGAAATTGTATTTTAGTAGATCAACATGTATTATTTGAATTGTTGGATTGAGAGTAGCGATGAAAGTTTTTGACTATTTTGACAGGATACAAGGAGTCTGTTTGGCTATTTGAATGAGATTAACCATTGTTCTTATTTGTATATGATTATTTACTGATGCCACATGTAATATAGTCTTTCTAGAGGTTTCTAATATTTTGTATGGTACGTTGCATTTTTTTCAGGCGCGTGGGTTAAAGAAACATTTGAAGAGGCTCAATGCCCCTAAGCATTGGATGCTTGACAAACTTGGTGGCGCTTTTGTAAGTTCTAAAATTATGCAAAAATTTGCTGATCATTGAATGCATAGAGTTCCTTAAATTTAACATTTTAAAACATAACTGTTTTTATTTTTGAATTACCTGAAGTGGTACTTAGTATTATTATACGAAGTGGTACTTAGTGTTATTATCTGAGGTGGTACTCAATATTGTTGTTTTACTTTTGCAGGCACCTAAACCATCAGCGGGTCCTCACAAGGGAAGAGAATGCCTTCCTCTAGTGGTTCTTCTGAGGAATAGGCTGAAATATGCCTTGACATACCGTGAAGTCATTGCTATTGTAATGCAACGACTCATTGCTGTTGATGGAAAAGTCAGAACTGATAAGTGCTACCCTGCTGGATTCATGGGTGTGTACATCAATCTGATTGTTATCCCTCTATACATGTCTTGTACTATGATTATTATATTGAGGGCACAAACAGTTATGGAAGTTTTTGCTGATTGTAGATTTAAATTCTGTTTATCCAAACTTTTCTGTCTTGCAGATGTTGTGTCTATTGCGAAGACCAATGAGAACTTTAGGCTTCTCTATGATGCTAAAGGTCGTTTCCGTTTGCATTCAATCAAGGATGAGGAAGCAAAGGTAATGTGCTTATTTTTTATTAAAGCTGCCAAGAAAATCAGAATTGCAAAAACAGGCATCATATTTTCTAGTACAAGTCAAAACTAGTTATATAACATGAAAATATAGAAAATGTTTTTTTGCTTGTATTGTCTCTTCTGATGGTCTTTGTGACAATAAATTTGAATTCAATTGTGTTTCTTCTGTTTGCAGTATAAACTTTGCAAAGTTCGTGGAGTTCAGTTTGGAGATAAGGGTATCCCTTATCTTAACACTTATGATGGGCGTACCATTAGGTACCCAGATCCATTGGTCAAGGCCAATGACACCATCAAAATCGATCTGGAAACAGGCAAGATCAAGGACTTTATCAAGTTTGATGTTGGTAATGTTGTCATGGTTACTGGAGGTCGTAACAGAGGGCGTGTTGGAGTGATTAAGAACAGGGAGAAGCATAAGGGTAGCTTTGAGATTATTCATGTCCAGGATTCTGCTGGGCAGGAGTTCGCAACACGACAGGGTAATGTGTTTACCATTGGAAAGGGTACAAAGCCTTGGGTATCTTTACCAAAGGGCAAAGGTGTCAAGCTGTCAATCATTGAAGAAGCCAAGAAACGTCATGCAGCTCCAACTGCTCCTGCTTAATTTTGGTAGAGAGAATATAATTGTTTTAAATAGCCAAACTTTGGTCACTCTAGAATGTAGTGTAGTTTATGTACAATTTTGAGGCCTTTGCTTAAAATTTGATATTTTGATTTTTTTAACCTTGGTTTGTATTAGCTTTAGCAGTACTTGTCCCATAAACAGTTTTTCCAAATCATGTTATGGCTCTTGCATGGAGGATGCATGAGAATTTCATAATTGCGTTGTTAAATTATCAAGTGTATTGATGTTTACAGTACTATATTTTTTCAAATGTTAGGTTTGATTGCTTTGTTTTATATGCCTCCAAAAATATTAAATTGTGCACATGGCTAGCTAGCTTTCAATTGGTCTGTGAAACCTAACATAGCACAGGAAGTTCGGTAAGGGTAGTTTTTTATGGTCAAAGAGAACATTCTACTTTTTGTCAAAACTGAACGTGGCAACCTAATGTTAATTTGTTGAGCCTGTGAGATTTTATGTTAAAATCAGTGGTGAACAGCGGGCAAACGATATTCTTCTTTTGAGTTAGTTATCTGCAAAAACTAGAAGTTAACAGAAAGTGTTGTAGTGGTCTCAACTTGTGGAAAAGCTTTGTTGAACTAGTTTGGTATGCAGTTGAAATCTTAAATTGTCTGACAATAAATCAAAATGAGAAGTTTTCAATGATAAAAAAAAGCTTCAAGCTCATAAGCCCTTGTTTGAATGTTCAAAGCTCTATTATCTCAATACCATTTAAGATAATTAGGTAAGTTACTGTAAATAAGAATGATGCTACTTTTTGTTAAAACTGAACGTGGCAACCTAATGTTAATTTGTTGAGCCTGTGAGATTTGATGTTAAAATCAGCGGTGAACAGTGGGCAAACGATATTTGAAGCTTCTTTTGAGTTTGTTATCTGCAAAAACTAGAATTTAACAGAAAGTGTTGTGGTGGTCTCAACTTGTGGAAAAGCTTTGTTGAACTAGTTTTGTATGCAGTTGAAATCTTAAATTGTGTCTGACAATAAATCAAAATGGGAAGTTTTCAATGATAAAAAAAAGCTTCAAGCTCATAAGCCCTTGTTTGAATGTTCAAAGCTCTATTATCTCAATACCATTTAAGATAATTAGGGAAGTTACTGTAAGGATATTCAAATATTCATTTATACTGAATATGCTGAACTATGCTGGCAAATCCTTTTCTGAAGTGTTCAGCACTTAACTAATACGGCCTTTGATAACCAAAGGATCATCTCATGGCTCTGAAATGGCAATAGTAACTGTTAAGGAGATAACTGATCTGCTATTTAGAGTTATGCCTTTACTAACTGATTCTTTTATTTCGTCATCTTAAATGTCATGCGTATTAAGCAAGAATGATTTTTTTGTCTGGGAGCTGTGATACTTAATTCTATGGATAATCAATAATGTGGCTCGGAAATGTCAATAATATCTTTCAAGGAGATAAATGATCTGCTATTTTCAGCTTTACTGATATATTCTTTTGTTGGGTCCATATTAAATGTTGAATATTAATAGTTGAAACGAGCAAAAATGTTTTTTGGTCTGCTTGTAGCTGTTATGCATAATTCTGTATTTAATAAGCTCTATAATTTTTTGTTCTTGATGTATTCTATGTCGAGTTTAATTTTGATTGCTACCGTTGGTTTGGTTGTTATAGGGCTAGGTGATTTACATTAGGTTTGTTCTTGAAGAGACAACTTCAGCGTTAACCGCTCAACATTGAAACTTCTACCTCTCATTTGTGAAGACTGTGATGCAGGAGAATGTTAGTTTATGTCAGCTTTTCAGAGTCGCAGAGAAGATCCTGCACAGGATAAGGGTGTCTTAATTAAAATTAGCATTTCACAGTCAACTAGAAAATCCTGCACAGGATGAGGAGGTTCTATCTCATCTGGCAAATAATATGTTTACATGAAAATAAAATTACACTCCTTGTATATTTACACTGGCAACTTGGTTTGAAATGGTGCTAGTTACTGCAGCCATATAAAATGGATGGTAGATGATAAGGGTGAAAGCGAAGGCTCCATTTATGTCAGTGTTTACCTTGGAAAAGAATGTGAAGGGTCGTGAGCTCTTACAAATATGAAATGCTGCAAGATCGGAATCGTGATAAGCTTCAGTAGTTGAAGAGCTGTAGTCGTAGCCATTATGACTTTGAAAGGGTGATTCGTTCAGCTTCTATGCTTCTATGTCATCAGAATTGAATTTCTTTGTTTTTTCTGTTTTTAAATTATGTTGACAATCTTATAGCAACAATTTGAGTAAGCTTAAATATTAACCAAAATAGGGACACCTTTCATCAATAATCAATCTCAAATCAGAGCTCATAACATTATTGTTCTGACCCTTGTAATGGAGTCATTCAGCTACAAGGTTGCATTAAGGTAAGTTTTTATGTCAAATGTTTTAAATTGGAAATTGAATATGATCAGAACAATGCACTGGTTTGTTAGTCAAATTGATCCTCTCTAAGTCGATTATTATAGATTGTAAGATGCTAAAAAATTGGAGGACATATATTCTTAGAAAAATGCTGGGAGTTATGAAGTAAGAACTAGGAAAATTTTAGACATTGTGAATATGTGTTTTCAAATGACGTTTAAAGAAAGGTAAACAATGATTATAAGTTTATTCAAGTTGCCACATACTGGCAAGTTGCATAGGCCAGGGAGAAAATGATGAGAAAATAGCAATTAGCCATATTATCTCTCTTTAAAAATTTGGTCATAAATAATTTGGATATGGATAAATTGTAGGTTTTAAAAGAGTAAATTTTTAATAATTTAGTAGATAATGTTATTAAAAATGATAGGTTAAAAGAGGAGTGATCGATATATATATGTTTTAAAAAGATAAACAATGATTATAAGTTTATTCAAGTTTGCCACATACTGGCAAGTTGCATAGGCCGGGGAGAAAATGATGAGAAAATAGCAATTAGTTTTATTATATCTCTTATAAAAAATTGGTCATAAATAATTTGGGATTTAATGCTAAGATATGGATTAATTGTAGGCTTTAAAAGAGTAAATTTTTAATAATTTAGTAGATAATGTTATTAAAAATGATAGGTTAAAAGAGGAGTGACTGAGCAAATTATATTTCTACTAAATCTTGTAATATTTTATTTGGGTAATGTTAGTTTTGTACTAATATTATTGTTATATTTGTAATATTTAATAATATTTTTTTACAATCTTGTAACATTTTTTAGGAACAAACACTCAAATTTTTAAGTTATGTTAAATTCTTCATTTTTTTTATCACTTGATCTCAAGCTCTATTATTTGTACTTAATATTGCTAAATTATTATACTAAAATGGTTGCTGCATTGGTAGCGAATAATGAAGGGGCCAAATTTTATTTTGTAATGTTATTGAAATAATGTATATCTTTTATAAGTTTAAAAAGGTCTAGGTGGTTTCAAAATTTTATTTTGTAATGTTATTGAAATAATGTATATCTTTTATAAGTTTAAAAAGGTCTAGGTGGTTTTATGGACTTTACCATCAAATCAAGTGTCTTTGGCATGATATATATAGTTGATTGTACCAATTTCATCATTTTAAATTTTAATGAGAGCGAGTTCAAATTAATTGAGACATTGTTCTAGTCAAATATATATGTTTATTTATTTATTTTAATATTATTTAAATAATGTGAAACATTAACGAATAATGAAAGGGGTAAGCGTAATGAATTCATATTCACTAATAGAAAAACACTCTTTAAAAAAATACAATTGATACTAATTTATATAAATAACATATCAACATAAGGAAGAATTATTTCCATTGTATAAAAGGATAAAAGATTTGAAATTCATCCATTTACAATATACCAAAACTCTTTCATTTAACACTCATTTCTACATTGAACAAGTTTTATTAATCCAATGACATATATTGTAATATGGAACGAATAGGGTAGGAGAGCACAACGTCAACAAAGAAATGGACAAGAGAGAGAATCATAGTGATGATTAGATTTGGTTTTCCTCCTTGCATCGGCGATGGGGAAGTCAAAAAGTCATATATCAGAGTAGCTCATCCTCCTCTTCAATCCATCCACTCATAGGATCAAAGCCACCATCCTCTTCTTCAAAGACCCCAACAAAATCATTGTCATCATGTCCCAATACACATCTTCCGGAGGAATATTTCTCCACCCATTCCCATGCCCAAATATCTTTGTCAAAGGCAACAAGATTAGCATCCTCTGTATCACCAACACCAACCTTTGGTAGGGGCAAAACCCTTGTTGTCCTTTACAAAGGAACACTCGCTATCTTTGCAAGGGACAACGAAGGTTCCGTCCTTGGGAAATGTTGTTGGTGATACAAAGGATGCTAATCTTGTTGCTTTTGACAAAGATATTTGGGCATGGATATGGGTGGAGGAGGAGGATGGATATTCTTCTAGTAGATGTGTATTGGAACATGTTGAGGACAATGATTTTGTTGGTGTCTCTAAAGAAGAGGATGGTGGCTTTGATCCTATGAGTGGATGGATTGAAGAGGAGGATGAGCTACTCTAATGTATTATTTTGGAGGCTCACTTGAAGGCCCAAGGGTCAGAGGTTGCAAGGTATGCCAATATGACTTTTTTGGGGTGATATGTTATGGGGGTTGAGAAAAGGCTTCTCTTTAGGAAGATTTAGAGTTTAAAAATATTATGGATGATGTAGATTTAGGTCATTTTGAGTTAGTTCTCGAAGGTTGTGGGGTGGTGGCTGCTTCCTCTCATGTGGTTGTTCTTGTCCTATCCCCAAGGGTTCTGGATGATCTCTGTGTGCTAGAGCAGGTGGCTGTTTCTTCTCTGGATTGTGTTGGATTGGTTGAGAGTATTGTTTCTTCTCCTCTTGTTACCCTTGCTTCACCCCTAGGGTTTTTGTAGCACATGTTGGGAGTTCTCGTAAAAGTAAGTCTATTGAGGCTATGGAGGATGGGTAGGTTGGAATTTTTATTCTTGATTCTCTTCTTGTTGAGCCATTGACTTGGCTTAGGAGTTTGCTTGTAGAGAGATTTTGTAGCAATAATCCCAATGTTGATCCTATTAGAAGATTGGTTCTTCGAGTTCGAAAGATTAGATGCTAGGTTGAGGTAATTGCTATGTTGACTATTTTTTTTAATTTTCATGTTTGAAGGATTGCTATAGGATCTTTTTAGATGACACCTATTTTGGGTGTTAATTGCGTTTTGGCTTTCTCCTGCTTTCAATCCAATGAAGAATATTTTCAAGTTTCCTATTTTGGTTTGTCTTCCAAGACTGCTATTGGATTATTGGAATGGAAAGATTTTTAGGATTATTGCCAATTATTTTAGGCAATATTGTGCTAGTGATAAGATCAGAAAATTCATGAAGTGTTCGTTATTCATTAGATTTGTGTTTGTGGAGAAAAACCAAGTGCCACCCACTCATATTTCCCTATCTTTAGAATCGACAGTGTGGATCTAGCAGATTGAATATGAAGACTCTAGTTATTTGCCATTCTTGTGGTAAAGTGGGCCATGCCTCTACGAATTTTTTGAGAATGAAGAAAAACCACTTTGTAAAAGGAACAAATAGCTTTTATGGATAAGTTTATAACCCCCTATAAGGAGGTTAAAAGGAAATCCCCTAACACTACTTATAGGGTTTTGGGATTAGAAGATGGATCTATTAGTGATCTTAAAGAAAAAAGATTTGGGGAGAAGGATTCTTGAATGATGATAAAGTGAAAAATCTTTGGAACAATTTTTTAAGCCACCCTAACTTTGGGTTGGTTGGTTTCGTAAGGTTTAGCTGCTTTACATAGTCTCCTAGTTATTTCTCTAGGTTGTTATTTGGTGCCTGGTTGTTCTTTCTGCTTTGTAATTTCTCTTTGTACAAGGTTCTAGGACCTTTCAAAACCCTACTTACCTAATGAAAAACATCACTCCTTTTTATCAAGAGTATAGTGTTTTTCATCAAGTGTTTGATGAAAAACATCACTCCTTTTTATCAAGACTATGATAATATTTTAAATACAAACATTATAGATCATAGATGTGAATTACAATATACTAAAAATCATTCAATTCAATGTGAACTTAAATGTATTGCCTTTGCTAAACCAAGATTTAGACATATTAATTGCAAGAGAGATAGCTTCATCACCTATGTGCTTTTCCTTCAACCACAAATTGATGGCCCCTTGCTTACTTTCCATTTGAAAGTGACCCTACCTTGCACATAAGTAGAAAATCCATGGAAATTCCTATATCACCATGTCATTTGAGAGCTAGTGTTGTGTACTAAATACAACCTTTTGTACAACTATAGATACCCTATAGTTAAGTATGACATATCTTATTAATTTGTAGCATTAGAAACTATGCACTGACAATGCAAGCAATTGATTTGCATTACATTGGATATATATTTTAAATAACAAATAAACATGTATCACAATGATAATGTGTGTCGTATGTTCACAAGCCTCTTTCTTAAATTGGCTACCAACAACTAGGTTTCACATCTAGTTCTCATACATATATGGTTTAAATAAACACATATTTATATTACACAAAATTTCAAGATCTGCACTCTCTCTCTCTCTCTCTCTCTCTCTCTCTCTCTCTCTCTCTCTCTCTCTCTATATATATATATATATATATATATATATATATATATATATATATAAATTTTTTTTTAAAAACTATGTCTGGTAAACTTTTTAATGTGACCGGTGACGCTGGCATGACATGCCCTTCGGTTCCACATGAACACTTTTGACCTGGAGCTATGAATTGGTGAGGCTGTAAATGGGGGACCTCCTCCCCACACTTCACTTGATCAAACTTGCGAGCACGACAACCTAGCGAAAGCACAAGGCATGCAAGCCCAATGGCCCACTAGGGATTTGAACCTTGGTGGCCGCTTCACCAATGAAGTGTTTTAACCACGACACTACACGTCCGAAGATCAGATCTCCTCTATATATTATAATTATAAAAAAAAAAAGTTATTATTTCAAGATCTAGGACATAGGATCTAGTCACCAAATAAGCATATGATGATAGTTTGGTAGTGACAAGGCTAGAAATAGGCTGAAAATGAGCTATGAGAGGGCACATAAAAGTAAGGGCCCAAAAAGCAATGTTAAATTGTAAAGGGGATACAATTTATGACACTACATTTAGCCCCCACTTTAGTGGGAGTATGGACTTAGTCTCATACTCACAATAAAGTAGAGAGAGAGAGAGATGTCATTAAGTTGAGAGAACAAGCCCCCAAGATTAGGATCTTAACTCACACAACAACATCCAAGGAAGGACACAAAACACAAGACAAAACAAAGCAAAATAAAAAGGGGAAAAAGGAAAAAAAAATACACACAAAAGGGTTACTACTAAAAACAAAGGCTCCAAGTCAACTAGTTGAAGAGACCTAAATCAAAATATCTCAATTGCTAAAATATTTCTCAAAATGTTATTGCAAGAGCACAAGTGGTCTTATAGAAAGAGAAAGAACATACACCAATTGATGAGACAAGAAACCATGATCCAACAACTAGCAAAATATGTTATACTATGGGTCCATGGAAAAATTGTGAACCATGAATATCACTAGCCAACAAGGTGCATTATGTTGGGTTATTCATGATTGCATCATATATTTTACTGGTTCGAAAGTCGAGTTATACTAGGTGATTCATGGAAAAAGAGGCATGGATTCCATTGGACAATAAGGTGTGTTATGTTTTGTGATCCATGTTAGAGAAGTGAGAGTCAAACAAGTCTAGTAATGTACGCTATGCTAGTTGATTAACACTAAGCAATATTACAAAGAAAAATATCTGTTTGCTAAATAATTTAAAATTACGACTAGAAAATGGGTGTTGCAACATGCATCAAATATAAATATTACAAAACAAAACCTTTGTTTGCTAAGTAATCCAAAGATGCGACTGAAAAATGGGTGTCGCTGTGTGCACTAAACAAAAAATTGATATGAGACTGCAAAAATGAATGTCGTAGTCACACTAAATATAAACAACAAGGAGGGCTTATATGCCCCCCCTTTAAGTTGTCAACATACTATCATGTTGATATCTTAAGGAATATAGAGATCCACATCATGGATAAAATTCTTCAATGCCAAGGAGATATCCTTAACAAAAATGCATGTGTTCTAAGCTAAGAAGAATACAAACTTCAAGTGAGGAAGAGATAGTTTCAAAAGAGATATCTTGAAATAAGTGTAAAGGGATTCCTATGAAGGATACATGACTATCAAAGGGGGAGGAAACTATATTTGCCTAAAGATATCCAACTCCAAAAGAGAGATGTTTAATAAAGATGACATATTCAATACTTAAGGGAAGGAGGTCAAGAATACACACCTTCCCTATTGCTATGAGAGGGTTTCTTGATGAAGGATTGTACACTCTCAACACCAAGGATAGATCATTTATAAAAGACATGCTTTCAAGCAAGAAATATGTTCTAATCAAGGATACACACCTCGAAGAAAGGATAAAATCCTCACGAAAGATAAACAATTCTATGCAAGAAAGGATAAAATCCTCATGAAAGATAAACAATTCTATGCAAGAAAGGATATCCTTGTAAATGATGCAACTCAATAAAGGGAACTCGATCCTTAGGAAGGAATAATTATTTAAAAACTATTCTTGCCCCTAGCTTAGAGCCAAGAATAACTAGGATATTAAATTTCTATCCAAGTATGATTGCACACGAAATTGTACCATTGTGAATGACAATGACCCTTGAAAAAAGGTAAGGTACTAGTGTCACATAGTGAGGAGAAACATAATAGGGCTAAGGAGTACTAAGACACCACATGCATATTTGGATTTAGAAAAAGATTAATATCAAGCGTTATAGGAATGGGAGCCTTATCATATAATTCTTGAACAAAATGCTCTACAATCAACAAGAGAGTGATTATAAACATGATGAAAGAGAAAAAATATTAGCATTGTTTGGTTTAGAGTTAGACCTATATCTCATGAAAGGAAAAGTGATCTTTCTATCATATTTAAGTCTCCTAAATATTCTTTCTACTAGAGTAGAAGCTCTTTATGGGAGGGGAAGGAAGGAGTAGGAAATCCTATGACTTCTTTAGTATATTGGGAAGAGGGTTCTATAGGGAATTTGATTCTTTGTTCCATATATCGAAGACCATGTCCTCTATATTCTTGTTTATAATTCATATCAAAGCCACATTTGTAGTTTGCTTGCAAATGTGATGGGGGAGGACTTTAATCATAGACCTCATTGAAGTTTGTTGTGTAAGTATACCTTGAAGGACCAAAGAGTGTTGACTTCGCCAACACCTCCTTTAGGATTCGCGACATGTGCTTCCTCCCTCCTCCCATGGATCCTTATCTCTGGCCGCTCTCTTGTTCGTTGATAGCTCGAGATTTTGGCATAACGGCAGCAGTGATTCCAACAATTGGTATCAGAGCGCTGGGTTACGAGTTCGAATCCTGAGAGGCCTCCTTCATTCCATCGGTGTGGAACCCTCATTCGATGCTGAGGGGGAGATTGTTGACTTGGTCAAAACCTCCTTCGGGATTCACGACATGTGGTTCCTCCCACCCCCCTTGGATCCTTGTCTTTGGCTGCTCTCCCATTTGTTGATAGCTTGAGCTTTTGGTGTAACGGTAGCGGTGATTCCAACAAAGAGATGAATAGATGAAGTGGGATGGATCCTTGTAGGAGGATGCAAATCTTTATTAGCATCATTCATGTTCACTTGAGAGGTAAGAGAATCCTTTTGCATTGAATGATTGGATTGGGAAGAAGTGTTTTTATCATCTAATATTTTATTTCTATTCAATGTAATGTTAGGCGACATATCATTAGCGGAATAAATAACATCATCTTGTGTAAAATATGTTGATGGCTACCATAAGATCTAGGAGAATAAGGACAATCTAAGGCGACAAATGGATTGAGAGTTGGATTGTTAATGTTTGAAGCATGTTCCTCTTGCACCAAATTAACCTTATGGTAAAGGATTCATCATTACTCTTCAATGCTATATCTCCATTGGAGAGATCATTGGTAGGAGTATTAACTGTTTCCTCATGGATAAGAGACTCTCTAGGAGAAGCACAATCATGATTCATCTCAACATCATTTGTGGGAGGATTATCAAAAGTACCAAATGAAACATCCACTGTCTTTAATGAAATCCAAACATTCTATAAACAAGTTTAGATATAGCATCATAAAGCAACATGAAATGTGTATGAAAGCCTTCAGAAATGAAGTAAATGCTGGAAAAATATTTGACACCCTCATTATGAAATACAAGATGCAACAAATCAATGCAAGCCACATTAAGTGAAATAAACTACCTTTTAACACATGATTTTGACAAATGTAACTAATGAGCAATGCAATCAAATGTGAAAGTGAAAACCAATCAAATTGTATGGAATCTATAATGAAAAATCAGATCTGAAAACTTCTTTAATCATAATCAAGCAAAATGTAAGAAGTGTCAGGTTCACCAAAATGAAATGGGGGTGATGGGGATTCACTAGGTTAACCACGTAAAATATGAATAATTCCTAATCTTACATTCATTAGAGAATAATCAGTTAGGACCAACTTGAGTTCCTTAGGAGAGTTGGGAACTTGTTATTAATTGTTCTCTTTTTGAGTTGATATGTTGGATATGTAATGATACAAGAATTAGGTGAAATGCTAGGAAATTGATAGGATTTAACATAAACAAAAAGATATAGAATAGAAAACCAACTCAAACACACATATCTATAAATAATACACAAAGAGGAACCTACCATTGAAAATCGGAGTTGAAACTATCAGTTAGATGAGCTAGGCACCCTATATTTATGTCTAACCAGTTAATTTTGATTTCATTTCTATAATTTTATTTCATGAATCCTCAAGGAGATGTCCTATTTCATGCACATTTGAACAAAAAAAACCTATTTTTTTGTAGGTTATAGTTTGTGTTAACATGTAAACAACTTCTATTTGTGAAGAACACTTCACTTCCTTCCTTTTAGGATTGTTAAAACTTAACGTTTCTATGAAACACTAATACATGAGAATGCTAAAGCTTGAGTTGTGCATGAAAAATTAAATAATTGAATGTTTGTGTGTTTAATACGACAATATAAATCATAAAAGCAAATGGTGCATCACCTCTTAGTTTAAAGTTTCTTTTTAAGTAATCTATCTCCCTTTCCCAATGAAGTAGTATAGGTTATAGTTCCAAAGGAACCAACCTTTTCTAGAGATTCACTCCAACCTACAAGAAATCCACAAGACCTATAATGTTTCCATGTTTCATAGGATGGATAAATGGAGCATTTAGTCAAAATACAATATGTGTGATAGTAGGTTTCTCATGTCACTACTGGTATCATCTGGCGAACTTGAGATACAATGTATCTTGCAACGTGATTAATCTTCACAAATGGTAGATATTGCAATGTTTGGCGTCTTGCATACAATACCCTCTGCAATGTTTTATCTTCCTAACACTCCTAGACAATAGATTTATGATGTGTGGAAACACGATTGAGATCTAGAAGAAGCCCTTAACAGTTGTATACTCATTCACCCTCATGCATCCTTTTTGCAATGCCAGACTTTACACAATCCTCACTGCTTAGGTAACTTCAAAAAGGCCTCAATGTCTAATTAGATCCAGTACTTTCTAGTACCTACATCCTAGGTTTATCACATTCATTAAAAAATTGAATATGGCACAAAAAGTGAAGCATCAAATTTGGTTCAATAAACAATTTTCACAACATTTCAAAATGTACAAAATAAAAATTCACAAAAGAAGGTATCAAATCCCCCATCTTGAATCGTTTGATTCCACAATAAAAATTCAAATTTTCACCTTATTTTTCAATTAAAATTTAGAAAATTTTCAAGAACATGAATAAATACCTTAAACATACTAAATTCAATAGTCTCAAAAATTGAAAAATGAAAGTTACCCTTTGGTTTTAAATAAAGAATAAACATAGACTTCATTTCCCATATTCTAAAACATCCAAAATTTCTTTTAGAATTCAAATTTTCTAGAAATAATTACAAAGGAAAAATCATAAAATTTCCAATTCCACTATTGAAGAAAAGTTTAAGAAATAAAATTTAAAATTTCAAAATTCTAAAAATACCCATTGGCTCTAAATATATGCAACAACACACTTTTATGGTCAAATTTAATTTTTTTTTGCTAGAATGAGAGCACACATTGGAGTTTTTGAAAAACTTATACAACAAATTATTCCTAGTCAAATTTAAGAATTTTGAATGCATGGGGGAATCCTATGCTCCCCTAATGGTATGTATAATCTCAAATCACAAAACAAATTCTCAAGGAGGGAGAAATCAACACATACCTCATTTATATTTGAAAATGAAACACAAACAACTCACAAAATCTCCAACAAGAGAGTGAAGACACACATTCCATGCACTTTTCTTCCCATTCCTATCCAATCCAAAACAATTATCATCTAATTCCATTACTAAATGCACCACAATCAAATTTTCAAGAAATGGCAAGAAGAGGGTTTGAGAGCAAGTTTCTTCAAATACCAAAAAATGCAAGTAAATTTTTAATTTTCTTTATTTTTAATTCTCAAAATTTCTATATAACAATTAAAACGATTTACCTACATTCATGTGTAGATATTTATCAATCTAGTTAAATCAAGAATATAAATACATATATCAATATAGTATAATCAAATATAAAAACACATTCATGCTTTCAAAATTAATCAACTTAACTATATTTCTCATGAATATAACTAAAATAATCTTTTAACTCGTCAAACATTTTTATGATCAAAAGGAGAACTTAAACTATCATTTAATATATACTTTAATCCAATTTAATAGTTAGAATGTGATTAATCAAGCAAATATGCAACCAATAAAATATACACCTAAAAATGGTCTGAAGATAATTAATTGAATAAGCAATTATTTAATTAATCCCCCTCCCCAATTTAATTGAATTCATTAGCAATTTGATTAAATTCTCCCTTTTCATCTACTTATTAATAAATCTAAGGATTTATTTAATAGGTTCATTTCAATAATCCCCTTTGATTAATTAATTCAAATTAATTAATTCTTCCCCATCAAATTCATTTCTTCTAGTCTTCTAATTAATTAAAACAAATCAATTTATGAGTTGGTGAGAATTAATTAGCCTTTTCCTATTATTTGAATTTTAAAATTCAAATTACCCACATGCCTCCTAACTTCTAACCACCTAACCTAACCACTTCTAAACCTAACCCATTCCATCTAACCCTGGGTTTAATTAAACCTACCTTAGCTTGCACATCCTAACCTCCTTATCCTAACCTCCTATGGTGTGGATACTCTCCCCTTGAGACACATGGCATTCTTGGGCCACATGTTCCCTCTCTTGGAAGCCTCTTGACACTTGTCACCATAGAGATGACAAATGTTCCCTTTCATCCAACCTCTCTTGGAAGCTTCTTGACACTTGTCACCATAAAGATGGCAAATGTTCCCTTTCATCCAACCTCTTTTCCAACCTCCTCCAATTTCACCATTGATATCTTCAAACTCAATCTTAATCGTCGATTCCTGCCACCTCACCCATGGCCTTGGAAATCCTATAAATAGACCCCATTTTGGAGCAATAATCATCCCATCTCATTTGCATTTCAGGCATTGTTACTATAGGCATAATATCTCTTAGCATATCATTTGAGCATTGTTATTATAGGCAATTGCATTCTTAGATCTAGCTTATTTTCTAGCATAATTGTTGAATCATGTAGCTTAATCATTCTCTTTTCTAGCTTAAATGCATCATTATCATCTTAAATCCTCCATCTAGGTGTAGTCAAGTCACTGGAATTTGCTTATCCAGATCTGAGAGCAAATCTACACTCGCATTTATTAGGAGGCGATAGATCGATTAGCCATGGTTTTATCTTTTTTTGTTTTAAATTTGCTAACCATGCTTGTAATGATCTATTGAGTGTTTTGTGTTGCAGCTGCAGGTAAGCACTTCACAGGCACGACATTTTGGCACCCACCGTGGGGCCGAAATTATCATTTTTGGCCTCTCAAGCTTCATCAACATTCATCTCTGCTCGGGTCTGGTTCAGAAACTTGTACGAGCTCCTTTGTTGGCTCATACGAACTTCTTTGTGAGTTGGCACGATAATCCTTTCTTTACTCGTATAAGCTCATTTCTCTGTCGTATGAGCTTGTTTCTGCATTCTCATGAGATCTAAAGTTCTGTCGTATGAGCTGGTAAAGCGTGTCGTACGACTTTCTGCTTATGTTTTTTTAAATAGACTATATTTTAGGTTTTTTCAGGTTTTAATCCGATCATTATTAATGCTAACCTTGGTTTGTTTATGAGCTTTTTGGTAGCCTAACTAGTTTTGCAGAATGATTGTCGAAGATACGCTAGCCAAAGACTTATTTCAACCAAACACATCATGATTACTAATGGATCTATTTTGCAGGTTGCCTAAAAAGAATTCAACAAAACATTGTGTATTTCTTAAATTTTTCTAGGCACACTTCTCTTTTGCTAAAGGAATGAACAATCATGTATTTTGTGTTTTTGATGATAGGCGAGTATGCTCTCACCTTTCTTAGGTGATTAGAAAGCTAGACTCGTCGTTTACTTTCATTAGTGCATATCTTTAGCGGGCATGCCCTCCCGAGGAGCTAATAACTCTTAACAATTAAGGTCGGTGAGAGGGGAACGACCTAAGTGGAAATGACTAATGCCAAGTAATCCAACCCACTATAAAATAAATATGATTTGATGAAAATCAAGTCAACGACAGTGCTCGGGGATAACTCTCATCCGTACCTTTGGGTATAGAAAACCTTGGTTTTCAAGGCTGGGAGACCTCTTAATTGAGTATTATACCCCGACGCGCCGAACGGATCCCTTACTAGTTCCGGTTAAATTAGAAGCTACTCGATTCACCTCCGAAAGGGTGATAATCTTTGTGCAAGAGGGATAGTAACTCTCCCAAGACACTTGCTATATCGTGCCCCCATTAGCATTTGGAGTTAGATAATACGGCGTTGAGATTCCATTGCGTGAGACTCAGTGACTGTATTCTGATTAGCTATTGGGTGTGTACCTAAGTTTGCAAGCAAAGGTTTTCTCTCTCAGCCAACTTCCTTAGGGTTTAGCATGCTTGTGGTCACTTATCATATCGCGTGTTTGCTGTGTATTCATCCCTAAATTGAAAAATCAGACATCTAAAACTAGAAAACATAAGCAAAACATCAGACTTCAGTGATCGAAATTCGACCAAACAAACATATTTTTATCTAACCCGTTCTATGTCGTACGAGGCATTTATCTTGTCATATGGTTCAGAAAAGTTTATCGTAATGATTGGTCATTTGTCGTATGAGATTAATCTTTAGTCGTATGGTTCAAAAAAGTTTGTTGTACGAGCCTGTTCTTTCACAAGAAAATCCTAGTTTGTCATATAGTCTTGTATCTTTTATCGTTTGGGGCTGTATAGTCTGTCGTACGAATCTCTGCATTTGGCAGTCCAGAGCTGTGTCTTGCATGCCTTTTTCAGATCTGTCATTTCTACTTGATCAATTTGCAGTGAGGATAAATGCTCATTCTTTGTCATTCTGTGCTTGGATTGTCTCCTTGGTTTGCTTGATCAAGTTATCATTCGTCGAAATTAGAATTTAGAGCATAAACACCTCAAGATTTTCAAGTGCTCACCCTCAACAAGTTCAAGATCTAAACATCTCAAAGTGCATTATCACTCTTTGGTAAACTATTCACTCAAACATAGTTTCTCATCAAGATCTATCATCCTCTATCACAAAACTGAAACGTTTGGTCTGGATAATCTTGTCCCACATCGTAGGATATATCATTCCTACTGGACTTGGTTTTTATCAAATCATCATCATTGCACTCCTAAACCGAAGATCAAAAAACTTGCAAACTTTGAAACACTTGAATCATCTTTTCATGTCATATCGCGCTATCACATTTACATTGACAGTTGATCACTTATCAAAACAACTTTTGGACAATCAAATTCTAGCACAATATCTAACACACGTGTATGCACGTTCTAACTAGAGCTCAGAGATGAAGAATCGTAGAGACGGAAATTGAAACATTGGAAACAACTGAAGAGCATATAACCATGAAACATGAAGATGAAATACAAATTGAAGGAGAAATAACATAACAAAATATCAGAGACATCAAAAAAGATCCTCAATTCGATAAATTTATGTAGAGATTATGGAAGGGGAAAAATAAAATTATTTTCTAATGTTAGCAAAATCCGGTGCTACACTCCCCCAAGATTTTGATGTGAACAAATTGACAAAAGAATAGTGACCCTCCTCCTAATAACGAACAATATGAGGATATCTTTGGTCTCCAAATGAATGACACGTCAATTCCCAATAATACCAGAACCAATGAAGAAACTTACATACCCAAAAGAGATGAAGTAGAAATTCTGAATAACGTTCAATCCAATGAAGATACAAGAAGGACTAGAGATGACACAAGAAGAGATCCAGATCCTCCTAGAATGCAAAATTATAGTTATGCAAGAACAATCATGTTGATAATCCTATCACAATTCCCACGCAACAACTGCAAACACTGCAAACACAAATTCAAGATATGCAGAGAGGAAATGTTAGAAGATACTCACTTCAAGAAATATGTCCTTATCCATTCGACACAAATATAACATGATACCATTTCCTATAGGTTTTGAAACTCCTAGATACGAAAAATATGATGGAAGCACTAACCCTCAAGATCATATACAAGAATTTTGCACAATGAGTATGTAGTTTGCACATGAGGATACCTACTTGATGATATTATTTCCGAAAAGCTTAACTGGACTAGCTATGGAATGGTTTTCCAAACTTCCACCTGGAATCAGATCATTTTCAGAGTTGGTGGATAAGTTTGTTTCACAATACTCTTACAACATACAACATGAAATAACAATGCTAGACCTATGTAATGCCAAACAAGAAAGTGGAGAACCTTTCATGACATTTTTACAATGATGGAGATAGTTAGCTTCACAGTATCCTTGTATAGTGCCAGAGTACGAAAAATTGGACATATTCATCAACAACTTAAATGATCAAATGAGTTATTATTAAAAAATGCAAGGAAATCAAAGTTTTGGAAAAATGATTGATAATGGAATTAGAATGGAGGAAGCCATGATAAAGAAAGGTGAGTTGAAAATATACAAAGAAGGAGTCCATCCTCCTAACAACACCAATAACAACAACCACAATGACAAGCCAAAGTTTTGGAATAGAAATCGAAATGTCAACAATGATGGAATAGTGGATAACAACAATGTGAAACCAAAGCAACCAGTTTTTAATTTATCCACTCACTCAACAACGACTCAACAAAACAACCATCACCAAAAAGCAACTATTAAAAATTTCTTTCGAAGGCAATTTACAAACATCGGTGAACCCCTTGGGTCAACACTAAAGACACTTCTTGCAAACAAATTGATTACTTTGCCAGAAGAAAGGAACTACGAACCTCTAATAAAACCACCTTGGTGGAATGATAACCATTATCGCGATTTCCATCGAAACAAGGGACATCACATAGATAATTGTCAGCGGTTGAAACATGTCATCCAAGATTTGATTGATAATGGAGTAATACCTGTGGATGGACATACAACAAATGAATCTCATACAACTTTTGAAACTTCGCTTCCAAACTATGAGAAAGGTGAATCATCAACAACAAACAATGGTAAGGGTAAAGCGAAGGTAAACTATGCTCATACATATGATAATGTGGTAAACATGACTATAGTTAAAGAAAAGCAAAATCAAGAACCTGCTCATGCTATCACAAGAAGCAAAGCCAAAGTTGTTTTGCTGAGTCCTACGACAAACACATCATCCACTACCAAACAATACAATCTAGTGGATCAATTATAGAAAACACCCGCACAAATATCCATCTTAGAACTTTTAAAGCTTTCACCTGCACACAAAGAAATTCTCGAACGAGCATTAGTAGATACAACAGTGTCCAAATATCTTGATATAGATCAATTCCAAACCATGGTGGGACACCTCACAACCCCTCACTGCTTATCATTCACTAAAGAAGATGACATGTCCCTACAACATCCCCATAATTCTCCCTTACATATCAAAGTCATCATTCATAAGACACGACTTAAACGTGTCCTAATAGATGGAGGATTTGGCTTAAACATCTGCTCTTTGAGTCTTGTCCATGCTCTAGGTTATTCAGAAGATGCAGTTGATCCCCAGAAAAAGATCACCATTAAAGCCTATGATGAAGAAGAACGTTCCTCTAAAGGAATTGTGATGTTACCCATCAGAGTGGGACCATTGCAGAAAGACACAACATGCCAAGTTCTAGACTTAGATTTATCATACAACATACTTTTGGGAAGACCTTGGATACATGACATACAAGCTATTCCATCAACATACCATCAGTGCTTAAAGTTTCCCTACAGTGGGCAGGAAATCATGATCTCAACAGATTCAAATCCATTTTAGTATTGTAGTAATCTTAAACCAATTCAAGAAGTCATTGTTCCTCATAATAGGGAGGCATCATCTTCAAACACACAATCCAAGGAACAATCATTTGCCTCTATCTTGTCAAGTATGGATAAACAAATGCAGATCGAGGGAACGAAGAATATTCAATATCACAATTACCACTTTCTCCTAAATCCTTTGGAAAACCATCAAAATTTAAACATCAACCAATTGTGAAACATCTTCTGATATTTGATGGAGCATTTGTTAGTGCTGGAACTTTATCAGAGGAAACATAAGACAAAGATGTGCTACAGTGGCTATACAAGGATGCATAATTTCAACAAAAGATCAACAATGTCCGCATACCTACATAAAAGTATGGAAAAGGATTTAACATTCTCAGAAAAATGGGATACACTGAAACATGTCCTATAGGAAAAAGAAAAGAAGGTATCTCAGAACCTATCCAACCTTACACTCAACAGACTATAGACAAAACAGGCTTAGGGTATGGACAAGTCAATCTACCAGAAGACACATCTTTTAGTCAACAATAAGAGGAATATGAAAACAGACAAGAACAACTGGAAATTGAAAGAGAAGAAACAACAGCTAAGCAACAAACACCGACAAACATGAAATGGGAAAACAAGCAAGCTTCAAATCAACAAGAGAAACAAACTAAAAAAACCTCTCAAGCAACAATAAATCTCAATAAAAAAAAGAAAGAAGCTAATATAAGTCAAGGAGAGCTCATAGAAAAAATGACATAACTCAATCTTAGTCCTGAAGAGGTTGAATATGAAAGAACAAAAGATATAACAAGAAAAGCTGAAGAAACAAATCAAATACTATATGAACAAATCTATAGATTGCAGGCTGCAAGTGATACAAATTCTAATGAATGGGAATGGGATTCCTATCACTCTGAAGAATCAACTGAATAAAATTGCTTTGAAGGAGATGTAGGAGTCGATGTAGTTCACACATATGCAGGACAAACATCATGAACTAGTTCACTTGAATTAGAATCACATTCGGCTGACTTGGACTTAACTGAGGACGATCAAGAGTTTCTTATGCGAGGTCATTCTAATGAGAGTACCATTATAGATATTGACATACATATTGAAAACTTTGATACATCTATCATGACCCTCGATATCCTCTAAACATCCCAACCTGAAGACCTCTTACCTCTAATCCACCCCGAGCTTATTGATTGGGAAAATGAAGGACATACCACCATTAATACCTTTCCGAATGACCATGCCATATCTATATATCTTAATGCAATCAAACTTGTAACAACTTTCACCAGGAATTTCAGCAATGCATCTTCTAGTCAAGTGGGTGCTAAATCTCCTAGTCGCAAAAAGGAAAATAAAGAAAAGAATATCAAGTCTAATGGTGAAAACCATTTCTTGGCAACATTAGATCAAGAAAAAGTAAAAAGAAAGGACACATCTAATAGTGAAAACCTCCTTGAGGCACCTGAAGATGGGAGATTTGACACTTTACCTGAGCACTATCAAGAAAGATCATCCATTTTGATCGAACCAACATAGGCAGTTAACATTGGGACAATAGAGCAACCAAAGATTCTTCATCCAACGACTTCTCTGTTTGAGCAAGAAATGCAACAATATGTGGAGTTCTTCAAACGATGACAAATTAATTTTGCCTGGTCATATGTAGACATGCTAGGGTTAGATCCAAAGCTTATTATGCATCACTTAAATGTTAGTCTAGGAGCCAAACCAGTCAAACAAAAGTTAAGGAAAATGCATCCTCATATTGCCCTTCTCGTCAAGGCAGAACTAAAGAAATTATTAGATGTTGGATTCATCAGACTTGTAGCCTATCCTCAATGGGTATCTAACATCGTTCCTATTTCAAAACCAGATAAAAGCATCAGAATATGCACAGACTTGAGAGATCTTAATAATGCATGTCCAAAGGATGATTTTCCTTTGCCTATCATCGACATCATTGTAGATTTAACTGCTGGACACTCCATGTTTTGTTTAATGGATGGTTTCTCCGGATACAATCAGATCAAAATAGCACCCAAAGATCAAGAAAAGACAACTTGCACATGTCCATGGGGTACTTTCTGCTGGAACGTCATGCCTTTTGGACTAAAGAACGCCGGTGCTACATATCAAAGAGCTATGACAACTATATTTCATGATATGATACATACATTCATGGAAGACTATGTGGATGACATATTGGATAAATCACACAATAGAGAAGAACATATAGAGATACTGGAAAAGATCTTTAACAGGTTAGAACAATACAAGCTAAGACTAAACCCTAAGAAATGTGCCTTTGGTGTTACTTCAGGCAAGCTATTGGGATACATTGTTTTAGCTAGAGGTATCAAAGTGGATCCAGCTAAGGTTAAGGTAATCATAGAAACGGCATCTCCCAAGAATATAAGTCAACTCAGATCACTCCAAGGAAGACTCCAATCAATTAGAAGATTTGTTGCTCAACTAGCAGATAAATGTCAACCATTTACTCATCTATTGCACAAAACTGTTCATTTCAAGTGGGACCATCAATGTGAGGATGCATTCAACAAGATTAAGGCATATCTCATGCAACCACCCGTCCTAATGTCACAATTCTAGGAAAACCATTGTTACTTTATGTATTGACCACCGAAGCATCATTAGGAGTTTTTCTTGCACAACAGGATAATGAAGGAAAAGAATGAGCTATCTACTACATAAGCATAACACTAGTAGGATACGAGATCGACTATTCATCAACATAAAAAGCATGCTTGGTTGTCATTTTTGCTTCTCAAAAATTATGACACTATCTACTATCTCACTCCATCAAGTTGATAGCTAAAATCGATCCTCTGAAATATTTACTCAGCAAGCAACATTAATAGGACGACTAGCAAAAAGGATCATGATTCTAATCGAGTTTGATATTGAGTATGTTGATAGAAAATCTATAAAAGGACAAGTCATTGCAGACCAACTAGGAGAGGCACCACTTCAAGATGATCATCCTTTACAGATTGAGTTTCCCGATGTTGATATCCTAACAGTCACCACAAAAACATGGCAATTATACTTTGATGTTCATATACACAACATGGATCAAGAGCAGGTATTCTATTCAACACACCACAAGGTCATACAATCCCAAAAGCATACAAATTAAGCTTTCCATGCACCAACAACACTGCAGAATATGAAGATTTGGTAACATGTATCAAAATGGCTATAGAATGGAACATTACACAACTCCAAGTCTTTGGAGACTCTCAGCTCGTCATTAATCAAATCAATGACGATTATCAAACAAAGGATGAAAAATTAATGCCTTATAGAAAGATGGTTGATGATATCAAGCAATACTTTGTAGAAATAACTTTCCAGCAGATTCCAAGAAATGAAAACAAAGCAGCAGATGCCATGGCTACACTTGCTTCTCTCCTTCAGACACAGGAAAATCAACAACGTTATAAATTCCTGGTGGAAGAGTTGTTTTACCCTACTCATAATTGTCCTGATTCCCAAACTATCTGTCACCTTGTGGGGCATGACTCCTCACGTTACGACCAAACTTACACATACCTGAAAGATAACACATTACCTCCCGACTTATCAAAAAATTAAAAGCGAAACTTTATTTGCCAATCCTCCCATTTTACTCTTGTTGCGGATACTCTGTTTAAACGAGGTTTAGACGATACTCTTTTAAGATGTCTCGAACAAGAAGAATCTGAGAAGGCCTTACATGAAGTCCATAATGACATTTGTGGCACTCATTCAAGTGGTCTTACCCTTTCGAAAAAACTCATATGCTTGGGCTATTATTGGCCGGCTATGTAATGAGATTCTTTCAGATAGCTAGAACATGCAAACAATGTTAGATCCATGGGAATTTGATTCATGTACCAGCACAAGAAATTCATGCTTTCGCAACATCTTGGCCTTTTTGCCAATGGGGTCTTGATCTAGTAGGAAAGATAAATCCTTCATCTAATGGTCACAAATTCATTCTTGTAGCTATAGAATATTTCACAAAATAGATTGAGGGAGTACCTCTCACAAACATCACAGGAAAACAAATTGCTGCATTTATCTTGAATTACATAATTTGTCGCTATGGAATACCAATGACTATTATCACTGATAATGGGCGACCATTCAAGAATCAAGATGTACAAGAGCTATGTGAGAAATTCAAGATCCAACACAGATTCTCCACACCCTACTATCCACAAGGAAATGGGCAAGCAGAAACAAAACTATTCTGAGAATCCTCAAAAGATAGTGAATGATGCTGGAAGAGATTGGCATATTCAATTAAACCCTGCTCTATGGGCCTACCATACCAGTATCCACACACCAACAGGTGCCACACCTTTCTCTCTTGTTTATGAATCAGAAGCAATACTGCCAATAGAAGTAGAGATACCTTCTCTACAAGTATCATTAAAAGGTCTCATCCCAGATGAAGAACAACAAGTTTCTAGATTACAAGAGTTAGAATTGATCCATGAATGAAGACAAAATGCTTTTGATCATTTAAAGGTATATCAACAAAGAATCTGCCAGATTTATAATCACAGGGTCAAACCATCAACATTTCAAGTAGGAGAACTAGTACTAAAGGAAAATCCAAGCAACCAGGCAGATCGAGCAAAGAAAGGAAAGTTTGAACCAAACTGGTTAGGTCCGTTTGTGGTCACAACAGTATTTGGATCAGGAGCATATCAACTATCAACACAGAACGAAGATCAACTCAACAAACCTATCAATAGCGTGCATTTGAAAAAATTCTATGTCTAAAAAAGTAGAAAAATAAAAAAAAGTGAAAACGCAAAAAGATAAAAAAAAGTGAAAAAGCAAAAAAATCAAAAAAAGTGAAAAAGCAGAAAAAATCAAAAATAGTGAAAAAGTAGAAAATCCAAATAAAATAAAATAAAATATGAGAAAAAGTGCAATAAAAACAGACGGTGAAAACCTGGCAAACAGGCGCTATCTCTCTGCTAGCTCTTCCATCTATTAGTTCATGCATCTTTCTGCTTGCATTCATTTTTCATTCAGCGCTGTTCATATCCATCATGAAGCCTTTGTACATACACAGGCATCCCAGCTAATCTTTCGCCATGGTTTGGATCATTGAGTATATCATAACGACTTTGTCTCTAGGCTTGGGGCAAAATCCTGCACTTAGATGGGGGCAAACTTCTTGATCATTTTGAGCTTAATCAAATAGGTAGAACAACAGTTAGACAACCCTTAACAAGAGAAAAATAAGACACATCCAACGTTGAACACGAGATCAAATTATCAACCATCAAACTATCACAAAGTCAGTCTAAGCACATCACACTTTTCAATGGATGATAGCTTTTGGATAATGATTTTAGCATGATTGTTCAACTTTTCTATCTTGATTTTCGCTATCATGATTTCTGAGTGACTCTAGGATGTCTTTGACTAGAGGAACAAGGAAGGAACATGATATTTTTCTTGTCTGCTATCTGAAAATTAATCATTAATATGTGCAAATTTGTCTCGGGACATGATCATCAAAGTATCATTGAAGACATTTCTGATTTACATATTAAAATGGTTAATACTGCCTATTTTACGCAAGCAACACTCGGTCATCTTGGTTCAATTATACCTCGATGCTTGTGCTAACTTGCCATATCAAAATCTAGGAAAATAGTGCTCAGGTCATCATGGTTTAATTATACCCTCGATGTTTGCACTCACTTCCCACATTTCAAAATCTCAATGATGACAAAAACGCAATAATCCAGTGACTGGTCTGATCATAGCTTTGCATTTGCATTTGCATTTCATTCTTGCATGGGATCCTGCATGCTCATTTTATCCAAGGTTAAATCTATCGCAGGAATCATCAAGGTATCATCACAAGTGTATACGAAATTAGACTAATGATTCATATCTCTCCAGATATTGTCGACCCAACGAAAATCTTATGCTATCCCTCTCAACAGAATCAACATCAACATATCCGAATCTTTCTGCAACTTGATATCAACAAACTGTCAGCTCTTTATTTAATCAATCTTATCAATTCTATCAATCAAATTTAATCGATTCTATCATATCTTATATAGGATGTATCTTTCCTTAAACCAAATGTTGATCTATGTCTTATATAGGATATATCATTCCTGAAACGCTTTGATCATCTTTGTCTTATACAGGAGGTATCATTCCTAAAACCAGACTGAATCTCGATCTTATCAATCTAACCAATCAAGATTTATCAATAATAAGGAACCACATCACCATGATTATAGAACTCACATTTTTATCAACCACAGTTGCAGAAATCAAATCAATAATCTATCGGGAAATCAATTTCGCAAAATTCGCAAAAACTCCAAAGATCAATTATCTCAATTGATCTCTCGAGGGAGCATCATCGTACCGCAATTCATTGTATCAAGAGCTGGGGCATCCTATCGAACCAATATCATCATCAAAATGCGATTATTCTTTGAATCAATGCATCATCACACCTCGCTTCAAAAAGGGGCAAAATGTATACAACTAAAAATGGTCTGAATATAATTAATTGAATAAGCAATTATTTAATTAATCCCCCTCCCCAATTTAATTGAATTCATTAGCAATTTGATTAAATTCTCCCTTTTCATCTACTTATTAATAAATCTAAGGATTTATTTAATAGGTTCATTTCAATAATCCCCTTTGATTAATTAATTCAAATTAATTAATTCTTCCCCATCAAATTCATTTCTTCTAATCTTCTAATTAATTAAAACAAATCAATTTATGAGTTGTTGAGAATTAATTAGCCTTTTCCTATTATTTGAATTTTTAAATTCAAATTACCCACATGCCTCCTAACTTCTAACTACCTAACCTAACCACTTCTAAACCTAACCCATTCCATCTAACCCTGGGTTTAATTAAACCTACCTTAGCTTGCACATCCTAACCTCCTTATCCTAACCTCCTATGGTGTGGATACTCTCCCCTTGAGACACATGGCATTCTTGGGCCACATGTCCCCTCTCTTGGAAGCCTCTTGACACTTGTCACCATAGAGATGACAAATGTTCCCTTTCATCCAACCTCTCTTGGAAGCTTCTTGACACTTGTCACCATAAAGATGGAAAATGTTCCCTTTCATCCAACCTCATTTCCAACCTCCTCCAATTTCACCATTGATATCTTCAGACTCAATCTTGACTGTTGATTCCTGCCACCTCACCCCTGGCCTTGGAAATCCTATAAATAGACCCCATTTTGGAGCAATAATCATCCCATCTCATTTGCATTTCAGGCATTGTTACTATAGGCATAATATCTTTTAGCATATCATTTGAGCATTGTTATTATAGGCAATT